>NW_024375748.1:226340-307643 GCF_010015445.1 Perca fluviatilis
CGTTCTGTAATAAATCTTTAATACTGAACTATTAACGCTTCAGCGTGATGTCATCATCATCATCATCATCTGTGACATCTTGATGGAGGTGGCTACGAACTGCTGGAGTGGAATGACATTATTGGAGAACCCTTTTGAGAGGTTGGGTGCAGTCCGTCATGTTAGGCCCCATCGGAGGCTCTTGGAATTGATTATTTTTGAGGAGGGACCGCACCGAGAGGATGGGTGCAGTGAGTCATGTTATTGGAAGCCCGGTGCCAGGGCCATGAGTTACTATTGGAGAGGGACCCCCTGGTGCTGACCTCTGATATGGATATACAATGTGGTGAACAAATAAATAAATAAATAAATATGCATGTACTGTTTATATACAAATACATACAATATAATATGTAAAGAAATACTGGGTAAATGAATAAATAACTAGACATATCACGGAAATAAATAACTAAACATACAGATATATGCGAGATAAATGAATGAGTAAATATATATATATATATATATATATATAGGAAATAAATAAATAAATATCTATGTATATAGATGTATAATGTATATAGGATTCGGTCGTATCGTGGCTCACAACAAGACTGCAATCACATGATATCTGAGTGTGTGTGTGACACTAGGTCCGTTCTGTAATAAATCTTTAATACTGAACTATTAACGCTGGCGTGATGTCATCATTATCATCATCATCATCATCATCATCATCATCATCTGTGACATCTTGTTAAGGAGGTGGCTGAACTGCTGGAGTGGAATGACATTATTGGAGGGACCCGCACCGAGAGGTTGGGTGCAGTCCGTCATGTTGGGCCCCATCGGGGGGGGGGGCTCTTGAGTTATTTTCGGAGGGACCCGCACCGAGAGGATGGGTGCAGTCGGTCATGTTGAGCCTCGTGGGGGCCTTGAGTTACTATTGAGGGACCCCTGGTGTGACCTCTGATATGGATATACACGAAATAAAATGAATGAACAAATAAATAAATAAATAAATATACATGTACACATGTTTATATACAAATACATACAATATAATATGTAAAAATATGGGTAAATGAATAAATAAATAGACATATACGAAATAAATAACTAAACATACAGATATATGGAAATAAATGAATGAATAAATATATATATATATATATATATATATAGGAAATAAATAAATAAATATCTATATGTATATAGATATATGTATATAGAAGTTCGGTCATGTACGTGCCCACAACAAGACTGCAATCACATGATATCTGAGTGTGTGTGTGTGTGTGACACTAGGTCCGTTCTGTAATAAATCTTTAATACTGAACTATTAACGCCTCGATGTCATCATTTTCATCATCATCATCATCATCATCTGTGACATCTTGTTAAGGAGGTGGCTGAACTGCTGGAGTGGAATGACATTATTGAAGGGACCCGCACCGAGAGGTTGGGTGCAGTCCGTCATGTTGGGCCCCACGGGGCTCTGGAGTTATTTTCGAGGGACCCGCACCGGAGGATGGGTGCACTGTCATGTTAGGCCTCGTGGGGCCTTGAGTTACTATTGAAGGACCCCTGGTGTGACCTCTGATATGGATATATACAAAATAAATGAATGAATGAATGAACAAATAAATAAATATATATATATATATTTATACACATATATACATATACACGTGTTTATATACAAATACATACAATATAATATGTAAAAATACGGGTAAATAAATAAATAGACATATACGAAATAAAGAACTAAATATACAGATATATGCGAAATAAATGAATGAATGAATAAATATATATATATATATATATATAGGAAATAAATGAATAAATATCTTTATGTATATAGATATATGTACATATATCTATATATAGAAGATCGGTCATGTCGGGCCCGCCCAGGGCCCCCCGGGGCCTCCGCGGGGGGCCCTCGGAGTCGACGACGCGCTGTTGCGCCGGCCGTGTGTACAGGTGAAATCTGACTTTCGCAGGGACTCGCAACGATAAGTTGGGTCAAACTGGGATGCTGGTCCTCGCCGGGGGGCCCCCCGGGCCTCCGGTGGGAGGGCCTCTCCAACTTATCCCTTGACCTGTATGTAATAAAACAGGCGAAGCTTGACTTGTGAGGGACCCCCAAAGAGAAGTTGGGTTCGAACTGGGATCTTGGGCCACATCAGGGCCCCCGGGGCCTCCGTGAGGGGTGGGGCCCCCGGGGCCTCCGTGAGGACCCCTCCAACTTATCGCTACCGTGCGTATGTACGTATTATATTGATTCACTCGTGATGAGAAGTTTGCTGCGCTCGGTCGTGTTGGGGGCACTTGAACTTATGTATTATATTCAATGAAAAAAAAAAATTTCATTTGAGAGGGACCCACAAAGGGAAGTTGGGTCGGGTGGGGCTCCGCGGGGGGGGCGAGGGGGGGGCACTTCAACACATGATTATTATATATGTCATATTTTACAATACATCAATAAAAAAGAAAATTCATTTGAGAGGGACCCACAAAGACAAGTTCGGTCGGGCCTCCGGTAGGGAGGGGGCACTTGAACTTATGATTATTGTCAATATGTCATATTTATATTATATTCAATAAAAAAAAATCTTTTGAGAGGGACCCACAAGGAGAGGTTGGGTTAATGTGCTTATGATTATTATAAATATATCATATTTAATAAATATATCATATTTATATTATCGGTTAGAGTGATAGGGACTCAAAATGTCTATCAGGGTGAATACTACGATCTTGGCCCTAAATTTTGACTCTCTGGCGCCACCTGGTGTCGGGAATTTTCCCAAAATGTTGGGTCATCCAAAGCTGGGTCCACTGCAATTCCGGAACATTTTGACACTGTTGGGCCCATTGGAATGCATGGTGGAGTTCTGTGGAGTACCATTTTCGTTAAATTGAGCCTCACTTCAATGTGTCTCCATTCAAAAAATACCAAACTTCGTGTCCCGGTTCCTACCCCTAACCCTAACCCTAACCCTAACCCTAACCCTAACCTAACGGTGATAACAAGTGGTTTGTTGGCAGACAGACGGTAAGTATGCAGCCCCCCGGGTCCCTTGGACAGCATGGGTGTGGTGGTCCAGGGCAATCAGGACCTTAAATGTCGCCAAGTCTTCTACGAGGGTTAGCCTCCACCAATGCACAGTCCATCTTGCACCACACACGCTTTTGATTCGGTTCAATTCCGCCAATCCCATTGTAGGCGGCAAACATAGCTTTGTCATCTTCCCTCTGACCGACGCGCGAGTTACGGGATTATGACAGACTATGGGGCTCTGACGGCAGCCTGCTTTTGCCCCCTGTTTGTCCGGTGATTATGGGATTGCACTCTAACCCTAGGAACATGCATTGCCACCTTGAGACTGCTTTCTCCTCTGTCGACGGCGCGTTACGGGACTGCTAGTTCTTGGTGACATGCACCCAATGGTCTCCCCACTTTCCCCTCTAACCGACGGCGTGTTATGGGATGGTGTTGAGTCTTGGGGTTCTGAAAGACTGAACATGCACCGCCATTGACGTAATCCGCGGCCCCTCTAACCGACGGCGCAGTTATGGGATTGCGGTGCGTTTGGCATGCAACCAATGGTGTCTCTACTCTCCCCTCTAGCCGACGGCGTGCTATGGGTGTGTAATGACCCTTGGTGTTCAGACCGGTGACCTGCCTTCCCCCCTGATCATCAGGTCATTTATGGCACTGCAGAAAACCCCAGAACCAGCAACTACCATCAGTGTCCTCCCCTCTGACCGATGACGTGTTATGGGTCTTTGGCACACTATGGACGTCTACCAACACCTCCTTCACTTACCCCTGAAACTTTTACCACCTAAATTCTACATCCCTGGCCCAGCTTAGGTGGCCATGCCGAGGATGCACCGGGACCTAGGCCCCTTCCCTTTACAACTCTTTTAACAATTTTATCCTTTTAACAACAGTATTTTCAGCCAGAATAGCTAGCGTTGACGCAGTTTTGCTTTTGTTTTTCGTATTAATCCAGGCATAAACAGCAAAAATAATAACCCTTAGATTACTTCTAGTTTATTGATCCTAGACTCATCTCAAATTCTTACCAAAATTCCACCCCTAAGACCTCGATCAATTGGACATGGGACACACACCGGGATCTGATCAACCCCGGTGGGCCACACCCAGCGGAGAGTGTCTAGTTTGAAATGGCCGAAACACTCGATGATGCTGAGGTGCACTACTGACGATGTGTCCTAAAATCTAGCTTCTAAGATAGACCAACTCCAACCACCCCTCTCTCAAAGACAATCAGGTCTTTTTCTTAGGGTGCACCCTTGGCCTTCCAGTTTCTCCCGGGTTACTTGGCGGCCCTCCAACGCCGGTGAGCTACGGGGTTACAGTCGGCTCTGGGCTTCTGTTGGACTTCCTTCTTCCCCACTGGTTGTCATGCGACTGGGGAGGATGGAGGCCCCGGAGGATGCACCACCGTGGGCCATCCACTGACGGTGAATGCGCTCGGACGCCTTGTTGCGGGTATCCCCCTGATCCTCCCTGCCACATAGGATCATGGATACCACACACACTATGCTCGGCCGATCCGCCTTGCTACTATCCTGCTTTCCTTTCATACCCACACGCACCTAAGAAACGAGGACATTGTCGGACGGGTTTGAGCAAAACTGACGAGCGACGGCCAGTGCAATACCTTTGCTTCCCTATCCCAAACTGCTCGGTCCAATTCCGGGTGGGGGGTCGCATCGAGAGAGATTTTAACTACCCTAACCCAGGTACCAACACTCCTTAAGATTACGCACAATGCCAGACCTTCGGCACCTTAGATAAAGCGACCGTGGCAGGTACCAAAATTCCTTAGAATTACATACAATGCCAGACCTTCTTTATCGCAGATAAAGCGACATAATGGTTACCAAAGTTCCCAAAAATTAAACCCAATGCCAGACCTCTCCTCCTTGGCACCTTGGAGCTTCCGTACCGCATCTGACGATATCAGAAACACAAGATTATAAATTAAATGAAAAACCTTATTGGATATTGCTGGAATTGAGAACTTATCACTGACGTGCGCCGGCCCGTGCCCTTGCCTTTGATTCCCTATCGAACTGCTCAGTCGTCGGACGAAGCGGGGGGTTTCATCGTGATAAATTTATCATCCCTAACCCTAACCCTAACCCTAACCCTAACCCTAACCCTAACCCTAACCCCTAACCCTAACCCTAACCCCTAACCCTAACCCTAACCCTAACCCTAACCCTAACCCTAACCATTCTAGCACAGTGGTGCGTAAGCACAACTGTCATTATTTGCAATGCTGGCTTCACAGTGCCAACCACCTGCTAGGAGATACCAGACTAGCACCCACAGGTGAGGGCTGTTACCCCCCAACCCCCTTACCTAAACTTAACCATTCTAGCACAGTGGTGCCTAAACCCAACTGTCGTTATTTGCAAAGCTGGCCTTACAATGCCGGCTTGGATAGGTGGCACTTGGGGCCGACTTTACAAGGCCCACCCAGGGGAGCCACCCATCGCCCACAGAAAGGGGCTAACCTCCCCGGTATACATTCAGGAAAAAGAGCCCACCTCAGCGCACCTTGACCTCCGGTCGGTCCCGGAACCCACACTTAAGCCCCCCGCTTTGGCCATTATCTTAACCCGCACGAAATATTTTCGCTCCCTGGTATACCATTTCTAATATGCAGGCCGGCTTTGCAATGGTAAAGACAATGAAATTTCTGTTGGTTTATTACGAAATGGGCCGGGCTTACAAATGGTTTACAAGGAATATGGTCGGCTTTACAATGGCACAAAATTATGCAGTCGGGCTTTACAATGGCAAAGTGAAATTGGCATGCCGGCTTTACAATGGCGACGTGGAAATTGCGTAGGCCGGCTTTACAATGGCAAGTGAAATTGGCAGGTCGGCTTTACAATGGCGGAAATTGCGAGGGCCGCTTTACAATGGCAAAGTGAAATTGCTAGGCCGGCTTTACAATGGCAATGTGAAATTGCGAGGCCGCCAACACACGCTTTGAGGATCATCACTTGATGATGCGTGGCTATCACCCCTTACCTAGTTCCCAGGTTGACGATACTTTTCAAAGTGTCAAAAACACACTCCTTGGGCCGCCGGGGCATTGCTAGATGACATTGCGAATCCGGCTTTACAATGAAACACATTTTCACACTTTGAAATTAGCTGTTGGATTCCGTAGCGAATGCGGCATATATGCTGCCAGCGGAACAGCATCCAACAGATTATTTCAAAGTGTCAGAAACACACTCATTGCAAAGCTGGCTTTACAATGCCAGAATGGCTAGACACACACACACCATGTGGTTCCAGTCTCGTCCAAATCTGGCCACCAGCTGGCTCCAATCGCATTGACGATCTTGCTAATTTCACCGCACGCGTGCATGCACCGATACATGGCATTTGCTTCAGTTAAACCCCTTTACCGCCTGCATGAAAAACAACACTTTGGTTCTTTTATCATGAAAGAACAGCAAGTTTATTGTGAAGGTTCAAAACACCAAAGGACCCTACCTGTATGTGTGGGCTGTTACCATTGCAGAGATTGTTACCCGCACCAACATCCCATTTCATCCCTTATCCCTAACCTTAACCATTCTAGCACAGTGGTGCGTAAGCACAACTGTCATTATTTGCAATGCTGGCTTCACAGTGCCAACCACCTGCTAGGAGATACCAGACTAGCACCCACAGGTGAGGGCTGTTACCCCCCAACCCCCTTACCTAAACTTAACCATTCTAGCACAGTGGTGCCTAAACCCAACTGTCGTTATTTGCAAAGCTGGCCTTTACAATGCCGGCTTGGATAGGGGCATTGCTAAGCCTACTTTACAAAGGCTCACCCAGGGGAGCCACCCATCGCCCACAGAAAGGGGCTAACCTCCCCGGTATACATTCAGGAAAAAGAGCCCACCTCAGGGCACCTTTGACCTCCGGTCGGTCCCGGAACCCACACTTAAGCCCCCGCCTATGGCCAATATTTTAACCCGCACGCAAATATTTTCGTGCCCTGGTATACCATTTCAATATTATTAAGGCTTTACAATGCTTAAATTGCTAGCGGCTTTACAATGGCAATAATTGCTAGCGTTTACAATGGAAAAAAAAAAAAAAAAAATTAGCTTTACAATGCAAATGAAATTGCAGGCGGCTTTACAATGGAAAAATTCAAAGCAAAATAGTTAAATAAATGGGTTTACAATGGCAAGAAATTGAGGCGCTTTACAAGCTGAAATTGCGGTGTCGCCAACACACGCTTGAGGATCATCACTTGATGATCGTGGCTATCACCCCTTACCTAGTTCCCAGGTTGACGACATTTTCAAAGTTGTCAAAACACACTCCTTGCGGCCGGCATTGCTAGATGACATTGCGAATCCGGCTTTACAATGAAAACACATTTTCACACTTTGAAATTAGCTGTTGGATTCCGTGAGGCCAACGCGCATATATGCTGCCAGCGGAACAGCATCCAACAGATTATTTCAAAGTGTCAGAAACACACTTCATTGCAAAGCTGGCTTTACAATGCCAGAATGGCTAGACACACACACACCATGTGGTTCCAGTCTCGTCCAAATCTGGCCACCAGCTGGCTCCAATCGCATTGACGATCTTGCTTAATTTCACCGCATGCGTGCATGCACCGACATACAGGCATTTGCTTCAGTTAAACCCTTACGCCTCGCCATATGAAAAACAACACTTTGGTTCTTTTATCATGAAAGAACAGCAAGTTTATTGTGAAGGTTCAAAACACCAAAGGACCCTACCTGCATGTGTGGGCTGTTGCACCATTGCAGAGATTGTTACCCGTACTCAACATCCCATTTCATCCCTTATCCCTAACCTTAACTATTCTAGCACAGTGGTGCGTAAGCACAACTGTCATTATTTGCAATGCTGGCTTCACAGTGCCAACCACCTGCGAGGAGATACCAGACTAGCACCTACAGGTGAGGGCTGTTACCCCCAACCCCTTACCTAAACTTAACCATTCTAGCACAGTGGTGCCTAAACCCAACTGTCGTTATTTGCAAAGCTGGCCTTACAATGCCGCTTTGATAGGTGGCATTATGGCCGACTTTTACAAGGCCCAACCCAGGGGAGCCACCCATCGGCCACAGAAAGGCTAACCTCCCCGGCATACATTCAGGAAAAAGAGCTCCACCACAGCACCTTTGACCTCCGGTCGTCCCTGAACCCACACTTAGCCTCCCGCTATGGGCCAATACTTAACCCGCACGAAATATTTTCGTTGGTTACCATTTCAATATTAACCGCTTTGGGCAAGAAAACTACAAAAAAAATAAAAAAAAATTTTACAATGGCAAAGGAAATTGCGAGCCGGCTTTACAATGGCGAAGAAATTGCTAGCCGGCTTTACAATGGAAAGTGAAATTGCGAGCCGGCTTTACAAATGGCGAAGAAATTGAGGGCTTTACAATGGCGAAGCAAATGCGAGCGGCTTTACAATGGCAAAAAATTGAGGGCTTTACAATGGCGAGGAAATTGCTAGGCCGGCTTTACAATGGCAAAGTGAAATTGCGAGGCCGGCCAACACACGTTTGAGGATCATCACTTGATGATCGTGGCTAACACCCCTTACCTAGTTCCCAGGTTGACGTACATTTTCAAAGTGTCAAAACACACCCTTTGCGGCCGGCATTGCTAGATGACATTGCAAACCGGCTTTACAATGAAAACATTTTCACACTTTGAAATTAGCTGTTGGATTCCGTAGTGCACCATATGCTGCCAGCGGAACAGCATCCAACAGATTATTTCAAAGTGTCAGGAAACACACACTCATTGCAAAGCTGGCTTTACAATGCCAGAATGGCTAGACACACACACACCATGTGGTTCCAGTCTCGTCCAAATCTGGCCACCAGCTGGCTCCAATCGCATTGACGTATCTTGCTAATTTCACCGCATGCGTGCATGCACCGATACATGGCATTTGCTTCAGTTAAACCGTTACGCTGGCCGTATGAAAAACAACACTTTGGTTCTTTTATCATGAAAGAACAGCAAGTTTATTGTGAAGGTTCAAAACACCAAAGGACCCTACCTGTATGTGTGGGCTGTTACCATTGCAGAGATTGTTACCCGTACCAACATCCCATTTCATCCCTTATCCCTAACCTTAACCATTCTAGCACAGTGGTGCGTAAGCACAACTGTCATTATTTGCAATGCTGGCTTCACAGTGCCAACCACCTGCTAGGAGATACCAGACTAGCACTCTACAGGTGAGGGCTGTTACCCCCAAACCCTTTACCTAAACTTAACCATTCTAGCACAGTGGTGCCTAAACCCAACTGTCGTTATTTGCAAAGCTGGCCTTTACAATGCCGGGCTTGATAGGTGGTATCATGGGCCGTACTTTACAAGGCTCCACCCAGGGGAGCCACCCATCGCCCACAGAAAGGGGCTAACCTCCCCGGTATACATTCAGGAAAAAAGAGCTCCACCTCAGCGCGACCTTTGACCTCCGGTCGGTCCCGGAACCCACACTTAAGCCCCCGCTTATGGCCAATATTTTAACCCGCACGTAAATATTTGCTCCCTGGTATACCATTTCAATATAATGGAATCGGTTTTACAATGGCGATGAAAATATGCGAGGCCGGGTTTTTACAATGGCAAAGTGAAATTATGTAGGCCGGCCAACACACGCTTTGAGGATCATCACTTGATGATCGTGCTATCACCCCTTACCTAGTTCCCAGGTTGACGACATTTTCAAAGTGTCAAAAACACACTCCTTGGCGGCCGGCATTGCTAGATGACATTGCTAATCCGGCTTACAATGAAACATATTTTCACACTTTGAAACTAGCTGTTTGATCTCGTAGAATAATGCGGCATATATGCTGCCAGCGGAACAGCATCCAACAGATTATTTCAAAGTGTCAGGAAACACACTCATTGCAAAGCTGGTTTTACAATGCCAGAATGGCTAGACACACACACACCATGTGGTTCCAGTCTCGTCCAAATCTGGCCACCAGCTGGCTCCAATCGCATTGACGTATCTTGCTAATTTCACTGCGACAGCGTGCATGCACCGATACATGGCATTTGCTTCAGTTAAACCGCTTTACCGCGCCATGAAAAACAACACTTTGGTTCTTTTATCATGAAAGAACAGCAAGTTTATTGTGAAGGTTCAAAACACCAAAGGACCCTACCTGTATGTGTGGGCTGTTACCATTGCAGAGATTGTTACCCGTACTCAACATCCCATTTCATCCACTTTATCCCTAACCTTAACCTATTCTAGCACAGTGGTGCGTAAGCAACAACTGTCATTATTTGCAATGCTGGCTTCACAGTGCCAAACCACCTGCTAGGAGATACCAGACTAGCAACCTACAGGTGAGGGCTGTTACCCCCAACCCTTTACCTAAACTTAACCATTCTAGCACAGTGGTGCCTAAACCCAACTGTCGTTATTTGGTAAAGCTGGCCTTTACAATGCCGGCTTTTGATAGTGGTGGCATTGCGTAAGCCGACTTTTACAAGGCCCACCCAGGGGAGCCACCCATCGCCCACAGAAAGGGGCTAACCTCCCCGGCATACATTCAGGAAAAAAGAGCCCCACCTCAGCGCCACCTTTGACCTCCGGTCGGTCCCGGAACCCACACTTAAGCCCCCGCTTATGGCCATATTTTAACCCGCACGAAATATTTTCGTGCCCCCTGGTATACCATTTCAATATTACGAGGCCGGGCTTTGCAATGGCTTAAGTGAAATTGCGAGGGTGGCTTTACAATGGCAAAGTGAAATTGCGAGGCTTTACAATGGGAGGAATTATGGAGGCCGGCTTTACAATGGCAGTTTAAAATTGCTAGGCCGGGCTTTACAATGGCGAGTGAAATTGCGAGGCCGGGCTTTACAATGGCGAGGAAATTGCGAGGCTTTACAATGGCAAGGAAATTGGCGAGGCCGGCTTTACAATGGCAATGGAAATTAGCGAGGCCGGGCTTTACAATGGCAAAGGAAATTGCTAGGCCGGCTTTACAATGGCTAGTGAAATTGGGTATGGTCCGCCAACACACGCTTGAGGATCATCACTTGATGATCGGGGGCTATCACCCCTTTACCTAGTTCCCAGGTTGACGTACATTTTCAAAGTGTCAAAAACACACTCTATGGCCGGCATTGCTAGATGACATTACTAATCCGCTTTACAATGAAACATATTTTCACACTTTGAAATTAGCTGTTGGATTCCGTGAAGCTTACGCGCATATATGCTGCCAGCGGAACAGCATCCAACAGATTATTTCAAAGTGTCAGAAACACACTCATTGCAAAGCTGGCTTTACAATGCCAGAATGGCTAGACACACACACACCATGTGGTTCCAGTCTCCGCCCAAATCTGGCCACCAGCTGGCTCCAATCGCATTGACGATCTTGCTAATTTCACCGCATGTGCATGCACCGATACATGGCATTTGCTTCAGTTAAACCGCTTTTACGTCAGCATGAAAAACAACACTTTGGTTCTTTTATCATGAAAGAACAGCAAGTTTATTGTGAAGGTTCAAAACACCAAAGGACCCTACCTGTAATGTGTGGGCTGTTACCATTGCAGAGATTGTTACCCGTACTCAACATCCCATTTCATCCATTAACCCTAACCTTAACTATTCTAGCACAGTGGTGCTTAGTAAGCACAACTGTCATTATTTGGAACGCTGGCTTCACAGTGCCAACCATGCTAGGAGATACCAGACTAGCACCTTACAGGTGAGGGCTGTTACCCCCCAACCCCTTACCTAAACTTAACCATTCTAGCACAGTGGTGCCCTAAACCCAACTGTCGTTATTTGCAAAGCTGGCCTTTACAATGCCGGCTTGATAGGTGGCATTGCAGCCGAACTTTACAAAGCGCTCACCCAGGGGAGCCACCCATGGCCCACAGAAAGGGGCTAACCTCCCCGGCATACATTCAGGAAAAAAGAGCCCACCTCAGCGCACCTTGACCGGTCGGTCCCTGAACCCACACTTAAGCCCCCGCTTATGGCCAATACTTTAACCCGCACGAAAATATTTTTTCCGTTCCCCTGGTATACCATTTCAATATTATGAGGCCGGCTTTGACAAGGGAAATATGCAGGGGCTTTACAATGGCAAAGGAAATTGGAGAAACAAAGGAAGGAAAGGGTACGGCTTTACAATGGCTGGGAAATTGGTAGGGGCTTTACAAATGGGAAATTATGGTGGGCTTTACAATGCGTGAAATTGCGAGGCCGGCTTTACAATGGCTTAATAAAATTGGCGGTAAATGGCTTTACAATGGCAAAGTGAAATTGGCAAGGCCGGCTTTACAATGGCGGCGAAATTGGCGAGGTCGGGCTTTACAAATGGCAAGGAAATTGCGTAGGCGCTTTACAATGGCAATAAATTGATAGGTCGGCTTTACAATGGCTAAGTGAAATTGCGAGGCCGGCCAACAACACTTTGAGGATCATCACTTGATGATTCGGCTATCACCCCTTTACCTAGTTCCCAGGTTGACGACAACTTTTCAAAGTGTCAAAAACACACCTCTCATGGCCGGCATTGCTAGATGACATTGCTAATCCGGCTTTACAATGAAACACATTTTCACACTTTGAAACTAGCTGTTGATTCCGTGAATAATGCGTACATATGCTGCCAGCGGAACAGCATCCAACAGATTATTTCAAAGTGTCAGAAACACACTCATTGCAAAGTTGGCTTTACAATGCCAGAATGGCTAATAAAACAAACACACACCATGTGGTTCCAGTCTCGTCCAAATCTGGCCACCAGCTGGCTCCAATCGCATTGACGATCTTGCTAATTTCACCGACATGCGTGCATGCACCGATACATGGCATTTGCTTCAGTTAAACCGCTTTTACGCCGATGAAAAACAACACTTTGGTTCTTTTATCATGAAAGAACAGCAAGTTTATTGTGAAGGTTCAAAACACCAAAAAGAACCCTACCTGTATGTGTGGGGCTGTTACCATTGCAGAGATTGTTACCCGTACCAACATCCCATTTCATCCCTTATCCCTAACCTTAACCATTCTAGCACAGTGGTGCGTGAAGCACAACTGTCATTATTTGCAATGCTGGCTTCACAGTGCCAACCACCTGCTAGGAGATACCAGACTAGCACCTACAGGTGAGGGCTGTTACCCCCAACCCCTTTTACCTAAACTTAACCATTCTAGCACAGTGGTGCCTAAACAACTACAAGTCTATTCTTTACAATGGCAAAGGAAATTACAAGGCCGGCTTTATTAATGAAGGTTTAAAATGGCGCAGGCCGGCTTTACAAATGGCTTAATCAAAATTATGCAGGCCGGGCTTTACAATGGCAAAGCTGAAATATGCGAGGCCGGGCTTTACAATGGCTAACTTGAAATTGGAAGGTACCGGCTTTACAATGGCAAAGTGAAATTGCTAGGGCCGGCTTTTACAATGGCATGGTAAATTAAGTAGGCCGGGCTTTTACAATGGCAAAGTGAAAAATTGCGAGGCCGGCTTTACAATGGCAAGTGAAATCTATGGTACGCCAACACACGCTTTGAGGATCATCACTTGATGATCGTGGGCTATCACCCCTTTACCTAGTTCCCAGGTTGACGTACCATTTTCAAAGTGTCAAAACACACTCTTGCTAGCCGGCATTGCTAGATGACATTGCTAATCCGGCTTTACAATGAAACACATTTTCACACTTTGAAATTAGCTGTTGGACTCGTGAGCTGAATGGCATATATGCTGCCAGCGGAACAGCATCCAACAGATTATTTCAAAGTGTCAGAAACACACTCATTGCAAAGCTGGGCTTTACAATGCCAGAATGGCTAGACACACACACACCATGTGGTTCCAGTCTCGTCCAAATCTGGCCACCAGCTGGCTCCAATCGCATTGACGATCTTACTAATTTCACCGCAGCTGCATGCAACCGATACATGGCATTTGCTTCAGTTAAACCCTTTACGCCGGTATGAAAAACAACACTTTGGTTCTTTTATCATGAAAGAACAGCAAGTTTATTGTGAAGGTTCAAAACACCAAAGGACCCTACCTGTATGTGTGGGCTGTTACCATTGCAGAGATTGTTACCCGCAAACCAACATCCCATTTCATCCCTTTATCCCTAACCTTAACTATTCTAGCACAGTGGTGCGTAAGCACAACTGTCATTATTTGCAATGCTGGCTTCACAGTGCCAACCACCTGCTAGGAGATACCAGACTAGCACCTACAGGTGAGGGCTGTTACCCCCAACCCCTTTACCTAAACTTAACCATTCTAGCACAGTGGTGCCTAAACCCAACTGTCGTTATTTGCAAAGCTGGCCTTTACAATGCCGGCTTGATAGGTGGCATTATGGCCGACTTTACAAGGTTTCCACCCAGGGGAGCACCCATCGGCCCACAGAAAGGGGCTAACCTCTCCCGGCATACATTCAGGAAAAAAGAGCTCCACCTCAGCGCACCTTTGACCTCCGGTCGGTCCCTGAACCCACACTTAAGCCCCCTGCTATGGCCATTATCTTTAACCCGCACGGAAATATTTTCGTGCCCCTGGTATACCATTTCAATATTATGCAGGCCGGCTTTGCAATGGCTGATGAAATTGCGAGGCCGCTTTACAATGGCAAAGAAATATGAGGCGTTTTACAATGGCTGGGAAATTGCTAGGGCTTTAAAGAGAAATTAAGCTAAATGGCGGTTAAATTGAGGGCTTTTACAATGGCAAAAAATAGGTGGCTTAAAATGCAAAGTAAATAGGGGGCCGGCTTTACAATGGCGAATGAAATTGCGAGGCCGGCTTTACAATGGCAAAGTGAAATTGCGAGGCCGGGTTTTACAATGGCGGCTAAAATCATGGTACGGGCTTTACAATGGCAAAGTGAAATTGCTAGGCCGGCTTTACAATGGCAAGTGAAATTGATGGTATCGGGCCAACACACGCTTTGAGGATCATCACTTGATGATCGTGGGCTATCACCCCTTTACCTAGTTCCCAGGTTGACGACATTTTCAAAGTGTCAAAACACACTCCTATGGCCGGCATTGCTAGATGACATTGCTAATCCGCTTTACAATGAAAATATTTTCACACTTTGAAATTAGCTGTTTGATTCCGTGAGCAAAATGCGCATATATGCTGCCAGCGGAACAGCATCCAACAGATTATTTCAAAGTGTGAGAAACACACTATCTATAAAGCTGGCTTTACAATGCCAGAATGGCTAGACACACACACACCATGTGGTTCCAGTCTCGCCCAAATCTGGCCACCAGCTGGCTCCAATCGCATTGACGATCTTGCTAATTTCACCGCATGCGTGCATGCACCGATACATGGCATTTGCTTCAGTTAAACCCTTTAGCGTGCATGAAAAAACAACACTTTGGTTCTTTTATCATGAAAGAACAGCAAGTTTATTGTGAAGGTTCAAAACACCAAAAGGACCCTACCTGTATGTGTGGGCTGTTACCATTGCAGAGATTGTTACCCGTACTCAACATCCCATTTCATCCCTTATCCCTAACCTTAACTATTCTAGCACAGTGGTGCGTAAGCACAACTGTCATTATTTGCAATGCTGGCTTCACAGTGCCAACCACCTGCTAGAGAGATACCAGACTAGCACTCCACAGGTGAGGGCTGTTACCCCCAACCCCCTTACCTAAACTTAACCATTCTAGCACAGTGGTGCTCTAAACCCAACTGTCGTTATTTGCAAAGCTGGCCTTTACAATGCCGGGCTTGATAGGTGGCATTTCGCGGCCGACTTTACAAGGCCCACCCAGGGGAGCCACCCATCGCCCACAGAAAGGGGTTAACCTCCCCGGTATACATTCAGGAAAAAGAGCTCCACCTCAGCGCACCTTTGACCTCCGGTGTCCTGAACCCACACTGCTCCCCCGCTTATGGCCATTACCTTTAACCCGCACGAAACATTTTCGTGCCCCTGGTATACCATTTCAATATTGGCGGTAGCTTTTGCAATGGCGAAGAAATTGCGAGGGGGCTTACAAGGAAAAAAGCTAAATAAATTCTAAAAAAGAAAAGAAAAATGAATTAAAGGCTTTACAATGGCAAAGTGAAATTGCGAGGGGCTTTACAATGGGCGGAAATTATGTAGGGGGCTTTACAATGGCAAGGAAGAGCACAATGGAGAAATGAAAAGAAAGGTAAAAAAAAAGCTAAATGGCAAGAAATTGCGAGGCGGGCTTTACAATGGCAAAGTGAAATTGCGAGGGGCTTTTAACAATGGCGGAAATTGCGAGGCCGGCTTTTACAATGGCAAAGTGAAATTGACGCAGGCCGCCAAACACGTTTGAGGATCATCACTTTGATGATCGTGGCTATCACCCCTTACCTAGTTCCCAGGTTGACGTACATTTTCAAAGTGTCAAAAACACACTTCTGGCGGCGGCATTGCTAGATGACATTGCTAACCGGCTTTACAATGAAAACACTTTCACACTTTGAAACATTAGCTGTTGGATTCCGTAGCTTAATGCGCATATATGCTGCCAGCGGAACAGCATCCAACAGATTATTTCAAAGTGTCAGAAACACACTCATTGCGAAGCTGGCTTTTACAATGCCAGAATGGCTAGACACACACACACCATGTGGTTCCAGTCTCGTCCAAATCTGGCCACCAGCTGGCTCCAATCGCATTGACGATCTTGCTAATTTCACCGCATGCGTGCATGCACCGATACATGGCATTTGCTTCAGTTAAACCGTTACGCTCCATGAAAAAACAACACTTTGGTTCTTTTATCATGAAAGAACAGCAAGTTTATTGTGAAGGTTCAAAACACCAAAGGACCCTACCTGTATGTGTGGGCTGTTACCATTGCAGAGATTGTTACCCTGTACTCAACATCCCATTTCATCCATTATCCCTAACCTTAACTATTCTAGCACAGTGGTGCGTAAGCACAACTGTCATTATTTGCAATGCTGGCTTCACAGTGCCAACACCTGCTAGGAGATACCAGACTAGCACCTTACAGGTGAGGGCTGCTACCCCCAACCCCCTTTACCTAAACTTAACCATTCTAGCACAGTGGTGCCTCTAAACCCAACTGTCGTTATTTGCAAAGCTGGCCTTTACAATGCCGGCTTGATAGGTGGTATATGGCCGACTTTTACAAGGCTCACCCAGGGGAGCCACCCATCGCCTTCACAGAAAGGGGCTAACCTCCGGCATACATTCAGGAAAAGGGCCCACCTCAGCACCTTTGACCGTCGTCCCTGAACCCACACTTAAGCCCCCGCTTATGGCCATTATTTAACCCGCACGAATATATTTCGCTGCCCCTGGTATACCATTTCAATATTACGAGGTCGGCTTTGCAATGGCGGGAAAATTGCGAGGCCGGGCTTTATTACAATGGCAAAGTGAAATTATGCAGGTCGGTTTTACAATGGCGAAGAAATTGCGAGGCCGGGCTTTACAATGGCGACGAAATTGCGAAATCGGCTTTACAATGGCGAAGTAAAATTATGGTACGGGCTTTACAATGGCGATGTGAAATGGAAAAGTCTTTACAATGGCAAGGAAATTGCGATGCGGCTTTACAATGGCAAGGAAATTGTATGCGGCTTTACAATGGCAGTGAAATTAGTAGGGGTTTACAATGGCTAAATTAATTGTAGGCCGGTCAACACACGCTTGAGGATCATCACTTGATGATCGTGGGCTATCACCCCTTTACCTAGTTCCCTAGGTTGACAATTTACAAAGTGTCAAAAACACACTTTTGCGGCCGGCATTGCTAGATGACATTGCTAACCGCTTTTACAATGAAACACATTTTCACACTTTGAAATTAGCTGTTGGATTCCGTGAGCGATACGCGCATATATGCTGCCAGCGGAACAGCATCCAACAGATTATTTCAAAGTGTCAGAAACACACTCATTGAAGCGGTTTTACTTAATGCCAGAATGGCTAGACACACACACACCATGTGGTTCCAGTCTCGCCCAAATCTGGCCACCAGCTGGCTCCAATCGCATTGACGATCTTGTTAATTTCACCGCATGCGTGCATGCACCGATACATGGCATTTGCTTCAGTTAAACCCTTACGCTTCGCCGTATGAAAAACAACACTTTGGTTCTTTTATCATGAAAGAACAGCAAGTTTATTGTGAAGGTTCAAAACACCAAAGGACCCTTACCTGTATGTGTGGGCTGTTACCATTGCAGAGATTGTTACCCGTACTCAACATCCCATTTCATCCATTATCCCTAACCTTAACTATTCTAGCACAGTGGTGCGTAAGCACAACTGTCATTATTTGCAATGCTGGCTTCACAGTGCCAACCACCTGCTAGGAGATACCAGACTAGCACCTACAGGTGAGGGCTGTTACCCCCAACCCCCTTTACCTAAACTTAACCATTCTAGCACAGTGGTGCCTTAAACCCAACTGTCGTTATTTGCAAAGCTGGCCTTTACAATGCCGGCTTGATAGGTGGCATTGGCGGCTCACTTTACAAGGCTCCACCCAGGGGAGCCACCCATCGCCCACAGAAAGGGGCTAACCTCCCCGGTATACATTCAGGAAAAAGAGCTCCACCTCAGCGCACCTTTGACCTCCGGTCGGTCCCTGAACCCACACTTAAGCCCCCGCTTATGGCCAATACCTTTAACCCGCACGGAAATATTTTCGCGTCCCCTGGTATACCATTTCAATATTACGAGTCGGCTTTGCAATGGCTTAAGGATATGAGGCGGGCTTTTAAAATGGCAAAGTGAAATTGCGAGGTCGGGCTTTACAATGGCTAAGTAAAATTGCGAGTCGGGCTTTACAATGGCAAAGTGAAATTAGCAGGCTTTACATGAATAAATTGCGAGGTGGCTTTACAATGGCAAAGTGAAATTGCGAGGTCGGCTTTACAATGGCAAGAAAATTGCGAGGGGCTTTACAATCGTAACAATTCGCGGCCGGCTTTACAATGGCAAAGTGAAATTGCGCAGGCCGGGCTTTACAATGGCAAAGTGAAATTGGCGAGGCCGCCAACACACGCTTGAGGATCATCACTTGATGATCGTGGCTATCACCCCTTTACCTAGTTCCCAGGTTGACGGACATTTTCAAAGTGTCAAAAACACACTCTGGCGGCCGGCATTGCTAGATGACATTGCTTAATCCGGGCTTTACAATGAAACACATTTTCACACCTTTGAAATCTAGCTGTTGGATCTCGAGATAATGCGCATATATGCTGCCAGCGAACCAGCATCCAACAGATTATTTCAAAGTGTCAGAAACACACTCATTGCAAAGCTGGCTTTACAATGCCAGAATGGCTAGACACACACACACCATGTGGTTCCAGTCTCGCCCAAATCTGGCCACCAGCTGGCTCCAATCGCATTGACGATCTTGCTAATTTCACCGCACGCGTGCATGCACCGATACATGGCATTTGCTTCAGTTAAACTCCTTACGCCACAGATGAAAAACAACACTTTGGTTCTTTTATCATGAAAGAACAGCAAGTTTATTGTGAAGGTTCAAAACACCAAAGGACCCTACCTGTATGTGTGGGCTGTTACCATTGCAGAGATTGTTACCCGTCACCAACATCCCATTTCATCCTTTATCCCTAACCTTAACCATTCTAGCACAGTGGTGCTGAGTAACATAACTGTCATTATTTGCAATGCTGCTTTCACAGTGCCAACCACCTGCTAGGAGATACCAGACTAGCACCTACAGGTGAGGGCTGTTACCCCCAACCCCTTTTACCTAAACTTAACCATTCTAGCACAGTGGTGCCTAAACCCAACTGTCGTTATTTGCAAAGCTGGCCTTTACAATGCCGGCTTTGATAGGTGGGCATTACGCGGCCGACTTTACAAGGCTCCACCCAGGGGGAGCCACCCATCGCCCACAGAAAGGGGCTAACCTCCCCGGCATACATTCAGGAAAAAAGAGCCCACCTCAGCGCGCACCTTTGACTCCGGTCGGTCCCGAAACCCACACTTAAGCCCCCGCTTATGGCCATTATTTTAACCCGCACCTAAATATTTTCGTGCCCCTGGTATACCATTTCAATATTGCGATGTACGGCTTTGCAATGGCGAAGTAAAATTGCGCAGGCCGGCTTTACAATGGGCAAAGTGAAATTGCGAGGCCGGCTTTACAATGGCGAAAATGCGGGTTTTACAATGGCAAAGGAAATATGGCGTACGGGCTTTTACAATGGCAAAGTGAAATTGCAGAGGCCGGCTTTACAATGGCGATGTGAAATTGCGAGTCGGGCTTTACAATGGCAAGGAAATTGGCGAGGGCTTTACAATGGCGAGGAAATGCGAGGCCGGGCTTTACAATGGCGAAGTGAAATTGCGAGGGGCTTTACAATGGCAAAGGAAAGAGGCATAAACACTTTGAGGATCTCACTTGATGATCGTGCTTCACCCCCTTTACCTAGTTCCCAGGTTGACGCATATTTCAAAGTGTCAAAAACACACTTCTTGGCGGCCGGCATTGCTAGATGACATTGCTAATCCGGGCTTTACAATGAAATACATTTTCACACTTTGAAATTAGCTGTGATTCCGTGTAGCAATGCGTATATATGCTGCCAGCGGAACAGCATCCAACAGATTATTTCAAAGTGTCAGGAAACACACTCATTGCAAAGCTGGCTTTACAATGCCAGAATGGCTAGACAACACACACACCATGTGGTTCCAGTCTCGTCCAAATCTGGCCACCAGCTGGCTCCAATCGCATTGACGATCTTGCTAATTTCACCGCAGCTGCATGCACCGCATACATGGCATTTGCTTCAGTTAAACCGCTTTACGCCGAGATGAAAAACAACACTTTGGTTCTTTTATCATGAAAGAACAGCAAGTTTATTGTGAAGGTTCAAAACACCAAAGGACCCTACCTGTATGTGTGGGCTGTTACCATTGCAGAGATTGTTACCCGCACCAACATCCCATTTCATCCATTATCCCTAACCTTAACTATTCTAGCACAGTGGTGCGTAGAGACAACTGTCATTATTTGCAATGCTGGCTTCACAGTGCCAACCACCTGCTAGGAGATACCAGACTAGCACTCCACAGGTGAGGGCTGTTACCCCCAACCCCTTTACCTAAACTTAACCATTCTAGCACAGTGGTGCTCTAAACCCAACTGTCGTTAATTTGCAAAGCGGCCTTACAATGCCGGGCTTTGATAGGTGGCATTGCGCGGCTCGACTTTACAAGGCTTCCACCCAGGGGAGCCACCCATCGCCCACAGAAAGGGGCTAACCTCCCCGGCATACATTCAGGAAAAAAGAGCCCACCTCTACGCGACCTTTGACCTCCGGTCGGTCCCGGAACCCACACTTAAGCCCCCGCTATGGCCAATATTTTAACCCGCACAAACATTTTCGTCCCCTGGTATACCATTTCAATATTGGCAGGGCCGGCTTTGCAATGGCGTATGAAATTGCAGGCCGGGCTTTACAATGGCAGTGAAATTAGTGAGTCGGCTTTTACAATGGCGAAGCTGAAATTGCGTGGTAGGCTTTACAATGGCGAAGTAAATTGCGAGGCCGGGCTTTACAATGGCAAGTAAATTATGGTACGGGCTTTTACAATGGCGATATGTGAAATTGGCAAGGCCGGCTTTACAATGGCAACGGAAATTGCGTAGGCCGGGCTTTACAATGGCAACGTGAAATTGGCGGTTAACGGGCTTTACAATGGCTAAGGAAATTGCTAGGCGGGCTTTACAATGGCTAAGTGAAATTGCAGGCCGGGCCAACACACGTTTGAGGATCATCACTTGATGATCGTGGCTATCACCCCCTTACCTAACCCTAACCCTAACCCCTAACCCCTAACCCTAACCCCTAACCCTAACCCTAACCCTAACCCTAACCCCTAACCCTAACCCTAACCCTAACCCTAACCCCTAACCCTAACCCTAACCCCTAACCCTAACCCTAACCCTAACCCTAACCCTAACCCTAACCCTAACCCCTAACCCTAACCCTAACCCTAAGGTGCACTACTGACGATGTGTCCTAAAATCTAGCTTCTAAGATAGACCAACTCCAACCACCCCCTCTCTCAAAGACAATCAGGTCTTTTTCTTAGCCGCACCCTTGGCCTTCCAGTTTCTCCCGGGTTACTCTGGCGTCCTCCAAGCCGGTGAGCTACGGGGTTACAGTCGGCTCTGGGCTTCTGTTGGACTTCCTTCTTCCCCACTGGTTGTCATGCGACTGGGGGAGGATGGAGGCCCCGAAGATGCAACTACCGTAGGCGCATCCACTGACGGTGAATGCGCGCTCGGACCCTTGTTTCGGGGTATCCCCTGATCCTCCCTGCCACATAGGATCATGGATACCACACACACTATGCTCGGCCGATCCGCCTTGCTACTATCCTGCTTTCCTTTCATACCCACACGCACCTAAGAAACGAGGACATTGTCGGACGGGTTTGAGCAAAACTGACGAAGGACGGCCAGTGCAATACCTTTGCTTCCCTAACCCAAACTGCTCTCGGTCCATTCCGGGTGGGGGGTCGACGAGAGATTTTAACCCCCTAACCCTAACTGTGTTTACCTGATAACTTGCAAAAATGCCCTCAAAAATATGTTGGCCAGACATCCAAATCGATACACAACAGAAGAACCCAATACATGGACAGATTTACCAACAACTTGGAACCATCCACCCACCTGACGAGACATTTCCGGGATCATGGTGCTGGAAACTTCTTCATCCGAGGATTGGAACATGACCAAACCTGGACCTTCCCTCAGAGGATCAAAACAAAGGGGGATGGATCATTAGACTGGGCACCATGAACCCCTTTGGACTGAATGAGGAAGAGGAAACTACCTAACAATGTCATTTTACCAGGAACTCTTCAAATGTAAGATCTTACATATTGTTCCACATCATGTAAATAATCCAAACTGTTTATTGTTCTTTTATTGTTCTCCTATCTTGTTCTTCACTGTTTTTTTACACATGTTTAAAAAAATGGAAAAATAATAATAATTAAAATAAAAAATGGGAAAATGATGATACTTGGAAAATTATTCCAGGCAATTCATGCAGGAATACATCCATGTCAGATTCCCATCCTATAAATAAATAAAAAATAAATAAAATAATTATTTTCCTCCAGATAAAGTTTTCTCCTTTCCTTTTATCCACTCTCCTCCCCGCCCCCTTTCTGTTGAGGGGCGTGGGAGTGAGAGCTTACAGCCCGATCCGGCAGGGGGAGTTGAGAGGTCGGACCAGACCCTTTTCTCCCTAACTCTTCCACTCCTACATAAACCTCAATAACCTAATCTTAAACTTACTTATCCTTTCCTACTGACTCCTCCCCTCCCCTCTTACTGAGGGGTGTGGGAGTGAGAGTGTACAGCCCGATCCGGCAGGGGGAGTTGGGAGGTCGGACCAGACCCTCTTCTCCCTAACTCTTCTACTCCTACATAAACCTCAATAACCTAATCTTAAACTTACTTATCCTTTCTACTGACTCTCCTCCCCTCCCCTCTTACTGAGGGGTGTGGGAGTGAGAGTGTACAGCCCGATCCGGCAGGGGGAGTTGGGAGGTCGGACCAGACCCTCTTCTCCCTAACTCTTCTACTCCTACATAAACCCTAATACTCTAAACCTCCCAATGACTTTCTTCTCCTCCCCATCCCTGAACCTAATCCCTACCCCCTTTCCTGAACCCAACCTATATCCATTCCACAAAGCCTAAACCTAACCCGATGATTCTTCCCTAACCTTAACCCCTTCAACCCCTAAAGCTTACCCTAACCCCCTAACCCAGTCTTTTATTCCCTAACCTTAACCCCTTAAACACTATAACCTAACCCTAACAAGATCCCCCCTCATTTGAACCAATCCTAAACGCCTTAACTCCTAACCCTGATCCCTAACCCCAAAAATACCCCCTTACCTAACCCCAACCCCTAAACCTTAACCCCAAACTAACCCTAACCCAGTTCTTCAATCCCTAACCTTAACCTCCTAAAACACCAAAATCTAATTCCGCCCCTTAAACCCAACCTAACCTCTTAAGCCTAGCCCTCCTAAACCTAACCTTACTCCCTTACTTTGAGCCCTATGTCTACACTCTTGCCTCTATACCAATCCTAACCTTAACCCCCTTCTTTTATAGAATATTATACTGTGGGCATTTTATTGCCAACCCATCAGGATAATGACAGTGGGACCCTTAGACCCCTCAAAACTAACCTAATACATAAGGAAACTTGTAATGGCGGTTAAAACTTTAATTAATTAAAATTATAAAACTTTAAAACTATGGACATTTTATTCTTCTACAAATACCATCCCACCAGGAAGATGACATAGGGATCCTTAAACCCTTCAAAACCAGGCCCAAACATAGGAAAACTCAAAATAACGATTACATTTAAAAAAAAAAAACATTTTAAAATTAATAAATATTATAAAACTACAAGACTACGAACATTTTATCTTTTTCAATTATCATCCCATCATGAAGAGGATGTTAGGACCCTTAAAACCCTTAAACTAAACTAAAATATAGGAAAACCTTGAAATAACGACAAAAAAAAACTAAACAAATTAATACAAATTATAAATCCATAAAACTATCCACATTTTATTCTTCTACAATTAACACTCTACTATGAAGACGACATTAGAACCCTTAGCCCCCTTAAAACTAAACCTAAACACCAGAAAACCTTTAAACAATGGTTTAAATCTTAAAAAATCAATAAAAATTATAAAACTTTAAAACTATGGACATTTTATTCTTCTACAAATACCATCCCACCAGGAAGATGACATAGGGATCCTTAAACCCTTCAAAACCAGGCACAAACATAGGAAAACTCAAAATAACGATTACAAATGTTTTTATAAAAACATTTTAAAATTAATAAATATTATAAAACTACAAGTCTACGAACATTTTATCTTTTTCAATTATCATCCCATCAGGAAGAGGATGTTAGGACCCTTAAAACCCTTAAACTAAACTAAAATATAGGAAAACCTTGAAATAACGACAAAAAAAACTAAACAAATTAATACAAATTATCAATCCATAAAACTATCCACATTTTATTCTTCTACAATTAACACTCTACTATGAAGACGACATTAGAACCCTTAGCCCCCTTAAAACTAAACCTAAACACCAGAAAACCTTTAAACAATGGTTTAAATCTTAAAAAATCAATAAAAATTATAAAACTTTAAAATTACTGACATTTTATTCTTTTACAATTACCATCCCACTGTGGGGATGGCAAGAGGTAACATAGAACCCTTAAAACTGGGTCTATTTGCAACCTCTACATTGAAAAAACTTAAATATTTTTTAAAAAAATTTTAAACTAATAAACTAAAGACATTTTATTCTTTTACAATGGCCATCACACTATCGAGATGGCGGGAATGTCCATAGACCCTCACTCTACTGAGTGGATCAGTGATACAAACCCATAAAACCCATACAATCCATTCACCACCACATTATTTCAACCATCTCCCTTTCCCATGGTTTCGGAAAACCGTTTTACAAAGCATCATGGTCCGTTTATGCAAATTTAACAGGAAATAAAGCGTTTTCAGGTCTTGAATGCAAATTTAACAACTTTGCCACATGGGAAATCTGCTTTAAAGCAATTTCAACACCATGAGCAAGGATAACCACACTGAAAATGACCTACCTCTTGCAACAAACCCGAAATCGAGTATTTCCAACCTACGGGCGACTCCTGGAGAAGACTGAAGAATCGGGCAGAATCGGGAACGGCGGCAGTTGGACATTTCGGCGGCAGAGGACTCCAGCTCCCTCGACACCTCGGTGACTGCAGAAGGAGAAGGACCAACAGCAGCACTGTTAAGTGCTATTCCACGGCGCAGACAGCACAGAACGGCCATTTGGCGGCAAAAAACGGCACTGTTTAGTGCCCCAACCAGAGGGACCACGAGGACGGCCATCATCGGCCAAAAACAGCACTGTTAAGTGCTCCATCGGCAGAGGACGGACCACGAGGACGACTCACCAGAGATCCACAGCGGCGGTTTCAGCACTTTCCAGTGCTTCAGCGGCAGCCAACCAACGGACAGGGTGTTTAACCTCACCAGGGGCCTTTCCTGGGTAGGTTATCACACTTGCTCCCTCAGCCCTCACTTCAAAAACCAACGACCAGATCTTCAGGTTCTGTTCTGGCCAAACCATGGTAACCTAACGGTGATAACAAGTGGTTTGTTGGCAGACAGACGGTAAGTATGCAGCCCCCCGGGTCCCTTGGACAGCACGCGGGGTGTGGTGGTCCAGGGCAATCAGGACCTTAAATGTCGCCAAGTCTTCTACGGAGGGTTAGCCTCACCAATGCACAGTCCATCTTGCACCACACACGTTTGATTCGGTTCTATTCGGCCAATCCCATTGTAGGCGTGCAACCATAGCTTTGTCATCTTTCCCTCTGACCGACGGGCGTGTTACGGGATTATGACAGACTATGGGGCTCTGACGGCAGCCTGCTTTTGCCCCTGTTTGTCCGGTGATTATGGGATTGCACTCTAACCTAGGAACATGCATTGCCACCTTTAGACTGCTTTCTCCTCTGGCCGACGGCGTGCTACGGGACTGCTAGTTCTTGGTGACATGCACCCAATGGTCTCCCCACTTTCCCCTCTAACCGACGGCGTGTTATGGGATGGTGTTGAGTCTTGGGGTTCTGAAAGACTGAACATGCACCGCCATTGACGTAACTGCGGTCCCCTCTAACCGACGGCGTGTTATGGGATTGCGGTGCGCTTTGGCATGCAACCAATCGTGTCTCTACTCTCCCCTCTAGCCGACGGCGTGCTATGGGTGTGTGATGACCCTTGGTGTTCAGACCGGTGACCTGCCTTCCCCCCTGATCATCAGGTCATTTATGGCACTGCAGAAAACCCCAGAACCAGCAACTACCATCAGTGTCCTCCCCTCTGACCGATGACGTGTTATGGGTCTTTGGCACACTATGGACGTCTACCAACACCTCCTTCACTTACCCCTGAAACTTTTACCACCTAAATTCTACATCCCTGGCCCAGCTTAGGTGGCCATGCCGAGGATGCACCGGGACCTAGGCCCCTTCCCTTTACAACTCTTTTAACAATTTTATCCTTTTAACAACAGTATTTTCAGCCAAAATAGCTAGCCTTGACGCAGTTTTCCTTTTTGTTTTTCGTATTAATCCAGGCATAAACAGCAAAAATAATAACCCTTAGATTACTTCTAGTTTATTGATCCTAGACTCATCTCAAATTCTTACCAAAATTCCACCCCTAAGACCTCGATCAATTGGACATGGGACACACACCGGGATCTGATCAACCCCGGTGGGCCACACCCAGCGGAGAGTGTCTAGTTTGAAATGGCCGAAACACTCGATGATGCTGAGGTGCACTACTGACGATGTGTCCTAAAATCTAGCTTCTAAGATAGACCAACTCCAACCACCCCCTCTCTCAAAGACAATCAGGTCTTTTTCTTAGGCGTGCACCCTTGGCCTTCCAGTTTCTCCCGGGTTACTCTGGCGTCCTCCAACGCCGGTGAGCTACGGGGTTACAGTCGGCTCTGGGCTTCTGTTGGACTTCCTTCTTCCCCACTGGTTGTCATGCGACTGGGGGAGGATGGAGGCCCCGGAAGATGCAACTACCGTAGGCGCATCCACTGACGGTGAATGCGCTTCGGACGCCTTGTTTCGTGGTATCCCCCTGATCCTCCCTGCCACATAGGATCATGGATACCACACACACTATGCTCGGCCGATCCGCCTTGCTACTATCCTGCTTTCCTTTCATACCCACACGCACCTAAGAAACGAGGACATTGTCGGACGGGTTTGAGCAAAACTGACGAGCGACGGCCAGTGCAATACCTTTGCTTCCCTATCCCAAACTGCTCGGTCCAATTCCGGGTGGGGGGTCGCATCGAGAGAGATTTTAACCACCCTAACCTAGCCAGAGCCTATCGGACTAGTTAGCTCACCATAAGTCCATTATGACAATGGTCCAGCCAACCACTATCCTAACTCAATCTCTTTTCTATCACAGACCAAACATGGCGGAAAACAAAATCCCCTCCAATTTCCGGGAAACAACCAAGGAGATGTCGAAACTGATAAAAATCTACCACCACCTACGGAACACGGATCTTTCCGACAGAATCCCAGGGAACATTAAAAAAACACAGGAACACCTGATCAAAACAATCACCCCTACCTTCCCCAATGCCAAAACCGACCTCCTCAAAACAGGCAATGCTTTGAATTGGTCCTACACCTCAATGCAAATATTACAAGAACACTACCAGGACCTGGTAGATAGCTCCAAAATCAAGCTTTCAAAAGCCCCCAAAGAGGAGTGGGAAAACTCCCTCAAAGTAGCTATTAAGTGGGCCCAGAAAGACATCAAACGCCTATCCGAGGCCACTATTAAAGAAGCCTCAACCCACATCCTCGACCTCCTAAACCCCACCCAACCCACCACCTCAACTTCCAGCCAAACCGAGCAGATCCCCATCCCAAATAACCCAATACAACCAGAAACGGACCGCGCAAATTCAGCCCAGACCTCCTCCTCGGATAACCCAATCCCTTCAATGGCTCCACCCCCCCAAAAAAAACAGAAAAAGGATAACGAGGATATCCAGACCGAACCAAAACCAACCCATGAAAAGCCCCCACAACCACACACCTCCACAAACACCCAAGTCGCCCCACCAAAACACCTCTCAAATGTTCTTTTCCAGACACACCCCCACCATGGCAACAAATACCGCAACTGGACCCTACAACCCCGAAGACCCTTCATATTAATGGGCGACTCCAACCTGTCTCGACTACCATTCGTCAACCACACCAAAGTGCAAGTTGATTGCTTCCCGGGCGCCAACCTTAGCCATGCGGCCCACCTGTTAAAAAATAACACACCCACCAACGATAAAGTGGAAAAGGTCATCCTGTCCTTTGGAATCAATAACAGGAAGATATCCAACAAAGCCCACCTCCAAAAGGATTTACAGGCAATGCTAACTGCGGCAGTAACCACATTCCCTAATGCTACAATCAGAATCCCCCTAATCAACCATTCGGAAGACCTCCCTGAAGCTATAAAGGGGAACATAGAAACCTTAAATGCACTAATCTTACAAACTGGACACCAGATGCCCAAAATACGAGCAGAAATCTTTAACACCCTTCCGGATGGCATCCACTGGTCCCCCCAAACGGCTGTGGAGATTTTGAGATACTGGAGGACTTTTTTGTTCTAAAGGGGACCCCCACTGAAACCCCGCATGATAAAGAGATCGTTAATCTGTCTTCCACTTTCAAACTAAATGAGGCACATACCAGCCTTCTTAAAAAAGGTCTCTCCTTTATTCCATCAACAAACGAGCCTAGTACTATGAGAAATGCAATGGGGGTAGATCTCGCTCAATACCATAGGAGACTTAAAATCCTCTCCTACTTTGGCTCAAGCCTGACTGACCGATCAGGAAACCTTTCCAAAACGCATCAACATGGGAACCAGATACCTCTAAAATACCCACACCAACCCTTGACTTAATAAAAAAGGACCTCCAGACCTTAAAGACTCTAAAGCCTATCCAGAACGAACCTAACCTAACAGATACCGAGCAAAAGGCACTATTAGATCTTATGGAAAACCAAAATCTAGTGCTAAAACCAGCCGATAAGGGCAGCGCATTGGTGATAATGGATAGGGCAGATTATATTAAGGAGGCACTACGCCAGTTGACAGATGCCAAATATTACATCCCATTAAACCAGTCAGTGAAAGATGACACAGCCATAGAAATAGCACAGATCCTGGATACGCTGTTGGTTAAACGACACCTATCCAAGAAACAGGTTATATACCTAAAAGGACAGACACCCCATAGACCCAGGCTCTTCTACATCCTTCCTAAGATCCATAAACCACGAGAAAAATGGAATGAAAACATACCACCGGGCAGACCAATAGTCTCCGACTGCAGTAGCGAGAGTTATGGGGTCGCTGAGTACCTAGATTCCTTCCTCACACCCCTCTCCAATAGACACCCAAGTTATCTAAAGGATACTACAGATTTTATCGATAAACTCGGCCAAATAACAATCACAGAGGATTTTAAACTCTTCACAATGGATGTAGGGAGCTTGTACACAAATATTGAGATTTCTCTCGGTTTGGCCGCGGTCAAAAAATGGTTCAAGAAATACCCCGACCCGGGTAGACCAGAAGAAGAACTTCTCAAACTCTTGGAAATCAACTTAACTAAGAATGACTTTATTTTCAACGACAAAATCTACTTACAAATCAAGGGCACGGCAATGGGGAAGAAATTCGCCCCAGCATACGCCAACATCTATATGGCAGATTGGGAAGACACAGTCTTCCCCAAGTGCAAAAAGAAACCACTGATGTATTTCAGGTACCTAGATGACATCTTTGGTATTTGGACACACTCAGAGAATGACTTTACTGAGTTCGTCCAAACCCTCAACAAACATCAGCCGATCCAACTCTCGACCCTGTCTTACACGATTTCGAGGTCCATTTCTTAGACGTCACGGTATACAAAGGACGTAACTTTCTTGACACAAGAAAACTTGATACCAAGGTTTTTTTTAAACCCACAGACACACACGCTCTATTACACAAACGCAGTTTCCATCCACAACATGTGTTCAAGGGGATTTACAAATCTCAACTCATTAGATTTAAAAGAATCTGCAGTAATCCCCAAGATGAGCTGGATGCTACTCGCACCCTTAACAAAACCTTGAGACAGAGGGGATACCAGAGATCCTTCCTCAGAAAGGTTCAAAAACAGGTGAATTTGAAGACCCCACAAAAACACAAAGACAACCAGGAACAAACAAGCAAAAAGGATAATCTTATCCCCCTGGTATCCCTCTTCTCCAACTACACAGTTACGGCAAACCAACTTCTGAAACGCAACTTCTTGGAAACACTCTCTGAAACTACCCTGGCCCAAAATTGTAAGATTATCTCGGCCTACAAGAAGAACCCAAATCTAAAGAATTTGCTGGTCAGGGCCAAATTACAACCCCCCAAAAACAAAACCACAACCAACAGAGAGAAACCAGTCAAAAATCTGAAAACCAAAATGGGAATAAACTTACCAAGACCCCTATCTTTAACACTCACTAACTGTGTTTACCTGATAACTTGCAAAAAATGCCCTCAAAAATATGTTGGCCAGACATCCAAATCGATACACAACAGAAGAACCCAATACATGGACAGATTTACCAACAACTTGGAACCATCCACCCACCTGACGAGACATTTCCGGGATCATGGTGCTGGAAACTTCTTCATCCGAGGATTGGAACATGACCAAACCTGGACCTTCCCTCAGAGGATCAAAACAAAACGGGGATGGATCATTAGACTGGGCACCATGTACCCCTTTGGACTGAACGAGGAAGAGGAAACTACCTAACAATGTCATTTTACCAGGAACTCTTCAAATGTAAGATCTTACATATTGTTCCACATCATGTAAATAATCCAAACTGTTTATTGTTCTTTTATTGTTCTCCTATCTTGTTCTTCACTGTTTTTTTACACATGTTTAAAAAAATGGAAAAATAATAATAATTAAAATAAAAAATGGGAAAATGATGATACTTGGAAAATTATTCCAGGCAATTCATGCAGGAATACATCCATGTCAGATTCCCATCCTATAAATAAATAAAAAATAAATAAAATAATTATTTTCCTCCAGATAAAGTTTTCTCCTTTCCTTTTATCCACTCTCCTCCCCGCCCCCTTTCTGTTGAGGGGCGTGGGAGTGAGAGCTTACAGCCCGATCCGGCAGGGGGAGTTGAGAGGTCGGACCAGACCCTTTTCTCCCTAACTCTTCCACTCCTACATAAACCTCAATAACCTAATCTTAAACTTACTTATCCTTCCTACTGACTCTCCTCCCCTCCCCTCTTACTGAGGGGTGTGGGAGTGAGAGTGTACAGCCCGATCCGGCAGGGGGAGTTGGGAGGTCGGACCAGACCCTCTTCTCCCTAACTCTTCTACTCCTACATAAACCTCAATAACCTAATCTTAAACTTACTTATCCTTTCTACTGACTCTCCTCCCCTCCCCTCTTACTGAGGGGTGTGGGAGTGAGAGTGTACAGCCCGATCCGGCAGGGGGAGTTGGGAGGTCGGACCAGACCCTCTTCTCCCTAACTCTTCTACTCCTACATAAACCCTAATACTCTAAACCTCCCAATGACTTTCTTCTCCTCCCCATCCCTGAACCTAATCCCTACCCCCTTTCCTGAACCCAACCTATATCCATTCCACAAAGCCTAAACCTAACCCGATGATTCTTCCCTAACCTTAACCCCTTCAACCCCTAAAGCTTACCCTAACCCCCTAACCCAGTCTTTTATTCCCTAACCTTAACCCCTTAAACACTATAACCTAACCCTAACAAGATCCCCCCTCATTTGAACCAATCCTAAACGCCTTAACTCCTAACCCTGATCCCTAACCCCAAAAATACCCCCCTTACCCAACCCCTAAACCTTAACACCAAACTAACCCTAACCCAGTTCTTCAATCCCTAACCTTAACCCCCTAAAACACCAAAATCTAATTCCGCCCCTTAAACCCAACCTAACCTCTTAAGCCTCGCCCTCCTAAACACTTTAACCTCCTCCCCCCTTACTTTGAGCCCTATGTCTACACTCTTGCCTCTATACCAATCCTAACCTTAACCCCTTCTTTTATAGAATATTATACTGTGGGCATTTTATTGCCAACCCATCAGGATAATGACAGTGGGACCCTTAGACCCTCTCAAAACTAACCTAATACATAAGGAAACTTGTAATGGGGCGGTTAAAACTTTAATTAATTAAAAATTATAAAACTTTAAAACTATGGACATTTTATTCTTCTACAAATACCATCCCACCAGGAAGATGACATAGGGATCCTTAAACCCTTCCAAAACCAGGCCCAAACATAGGAAAACTCAAAATAACGATTACAAATGCTTTTATAAAAACATTTTAAAATTAATAAATATTATAAAACTACAAGACTACGAACATTTTATCTTTTTCAATTATCATCCCATCAGGAAGAGGATGTTAGGACCCTTAAAACCCTTAAACTAAACTAAAATATAGGAAAACCTTGAAATAACGACAAAAAAACTAAACAAATTAATACAAATTATAAATCCATAAAACTATCCACATTTTATTCTTCTACAATTAACACTCTACTATGAAGACGACATTAGAACCCTTAGCCCCCTTAAAACTAAACCTAAACACCAGAAAACCTTTAAACAATGGTTTAAATCTTAAAAAATCATAAAAAAATTATAAAACTTTAAAACTATGGACATTTTATTCTTCTACAAATACCATCCCACCAGGAAGATGACATAGGGATCCTTAAACCCTTCAAAACCAGGCACAAACATAGGAAAACTCAAAATAACGATTACAAATGTTTTTATAAAAACATTTTAAAATTAATAAATATTATAAAACTACAAGACTACGAACATTTTATCTTTTTCAATTATCATCCCATCAGGAAGAGGATGTTAGGACCCCTTAAAACCCTTAAACTAAACTAAAATATAGGAAAACCTTGAAATAACGCACAAAAAAACTAAACAAATTAATACAAATTATCAATCCATAAAACTATCCACATTTTATTCTTCTACAATTAACACTCTACTATGAAGACGACATTAGAACCCTTAGCCCCCTTAAAACTAAACCTAAACACCAGAAAACCTTTAAACAATGGTTTAAATCTTAAAAAATCAATAAAAATTATAAAACTTTAAAATTACTGACATTTTATTCTTTTACAATTACCATCCCACTGTGGGGATGGCAAGAGGTAACATAGAACCCTTAAAACTGGGTCTATTTGCAACCTCTACATTGAAAAAACTTAAATATTTTTAAAAAAAAAATTTTAAACTAATAAACTAAAGACATTTTATTCTTTTACAATGGCCATCACACTATCGAGATGGCGGGAATGTCCATAGACCCTCACTCTACTGAGTGGATCAGTGATACAAACCCATAAAACCCATACAATCCATTCACCACCACATTATTTCAACCATCTCCCTTTCCCATGGTTTCGGAAAACCGTTTTACAAAGCATCATGGTCCGTTTATGCAAATTTAACAGGAAATAAAGCGTTTTCAGGTCTTGAATGCAAATTTAACAACTTTGCCACATGGGAAATCTGCTTTAAAGCAATTTCAACACCATGAGCAAGGATAACCACACTGAAAATGACCTACCTCTTGCAACAAACCCGAAATCGAGTATTTCCAACCTACGGGCGAATTCTGGAGAAGACTGAAGAATCGGGCAGAATCGGAACGGGCGGCAGTTGGACATTTCGGGCGGTAGAGGACTCCAGCTCCCTCGACACCTCGGTGACTGCAGAAGGAGAAGGACCAACAGCAGCACTGTTAAGTGCTATTCCACGGCGCAGACAGCACAGAACGGCCATTTGGCGGCAAAACGGCACTGTTTAGTGCCCCACCGAAGAGGACCACGCGAGGACGGCCATCATCGCGAAAAACAGCACTGTTAAGTGCTCCATCGGCAGAGGACGGACCAAGAGGACGACTCACCAGAGATCCATAGCGGCGGTTTCAGCACTTTCCAGTGCTTCAGCGGCAGCCAACCAACGGACAGGGTGTTTAACCTCACCAGGGGCCTTTCCTGGGTAGGTTATCACACTTGCTCCCTCAGCCCTCACTTCAAAACCAACGAACGATATTCAGGTTCTGTTCTGGCCAAACCATGGTAACCTAACGGTGATAACAAGTGGTTTGTTGGCAGACAGACGGAAGTATGCAGCCCCCCGGGTCCCTTTGGACAGCACGCGGGTGTGGTGGTCCAGGGCAATCAGGACCTTAAATGTCGCCAAGTCTTCTACGAGGGTTAGCCTCACCAATGCACAGTCCATCTTGCACCACACACGTTTGATTCGGTTCTATTCGCTCAATCCCATTGTAGCGCGGCAACCATAGCTTTGTCATCTTCCCCTCTGACCGAGGCGTGGTTACGGGATTATGACAGACTATGGGGCTCTGACGGCAGCCTGCTTTGCCCCTGTTTGTCCGGTGATTATGGGATTGCACTCTAACCTAGGAACATGCATTGCCACCTTTAGACTGCTTTTCCTCTCTCACGACGGCGCTTACGGGACTGCTAGTTCTTGGTGACATGCACCCAATGGTCTCCCCACTTTCCCCTCTAACCGACGGCGTGTTATGGGATGGTGTTGAGTCTTGGGGTTCTGAAAGACTGAACATGCACCGCCATTGACGTAACTGGTGCGTCCCCTCTAACCGACGGGCAGTTATGGGATTGCGGGTGCTTTGGCATGCAACCAATCTTGTTTTTTCCCCTCTAGCCGACGGGCGTGCTATGGGTGTGTGATGACCCTTGGTGTTCAGACCGGTGACCTGCCTTCCCCCCTGATCATCAGGTCATTTATGGCACTGCAGAAAACCCCAGAACCAGCAACTACCATCAGTGTCCTCCCCTCTGACCGATGACGTGTTATGGGTCTTTGGCACACTATGGACGTCTACCAACACCTCCTTCACTTACCCCTGAAACTTTTACCACCTAAATTCTACATCCCTGGCCCAGCTTAGGTGGCCATGCCGAGGATGCACCGGGACCTAGGCCCCTTCCCTTTACAACTCTTTTAACAATTTTATCCTTTTAACAACAGTATTTTCAGCCAAAATAGCTAGCCTTGACGCAGTTTTCCTTTTTGTTTTTCGTATTAATCCAGGCATAAACAGCAAAAATAATAACCCTTAGATTACTTCTAGTTTATTGATCCTAGACTCATCTCAAATTCTTACCAAAATTCCACCCCTAAGACCTCGATCAATTGGACATGGGACACACACCGGGATCTGATCAACCCCGGTGGGCCACACCCAGCGGAGAGTGTCTAGTTTGAAATGGCCGAAACACTCGATGATGCTGAGGTGCACTACTGACGATGTGTCCTAAAATCTAGCTTCTAAGATAGACCAACTCCAACCACCCCTCTCTCAAAGACAATCAGGTCTTTTCTTAGGCGTGCAACCCTTGGCCTTCCAGTTTCTCCCGGGTTACTCTGGCGTCCTCCAACGCCGGTGAGCTACGGGTTACAGTCGGCTCTGGGCTTCTGTTGGACTTCCTTCTTCCCCACTGGTTGTCATGCAATTGGGGAGGATGGAGGCCCCGGAAGATGCACTACCGTAGGCGCATCCACTGACGGTGAATGCGCTTCGGACGCCTTGTTTCGTGGTATCCCCCTGATCCTCCCTGCCACATAGGATCATGGATACCACACACACTATGCTCGGCCGATCCGCCTTGCTACTATCCTGCTTTCCTTTCATACCCACACGCACCTAAGAAACGAGGACATTGTCGGACGGGTTTGAGCAAAACTGACGAGCGACGGCCAGTGCAATACCTTTGCTTCCCTATCCCAAACTGCTCGGTCCAATTCCGGGTGGGGGGTCGCAACGAGAGAGATTTTAACCACCCTAACCTAGCCAGAGCCTATCGGACTAGTTAGCTCACCATAAGTCCATTATGACAATGGTCCAGCCAACCACTATCCTAACTCAATCTCTTTTCTATCACAGACCAAACATGGCGGAAAACAAAATCCCCTCCAATTCCGGAAACAACCAAGGAGATGTCAAAACTGATAAAAATCTACCACCACCTACGGAACACGGATCTTTCCGACAGAATCCCAGGAACATTAAAAAACACAGGAACACCTGATCAAAACAATCACCCTACCTTCCCCAATGCCAAAACCGACCTCCTCAAAACAGGCAATGCTTTGAATTGGTCCTACACCTCAATGCAAATATTACAAGAACACTACCAGGACCTGGTAGATAGCTCCAAAATCAAGCTTTCAAAGCCCCCCAAAGAGGAGTGGAAAAACTCCCTCAAAGTAGCTATTAAGTGGGCCCAGAAAGACATCAAACGCCTATCCGAGGCCACTATTAAAGAAGCCTCAACCCACATCCTCGACTCCTAAACCCCACCCAACCCACCACCTCAACTTCCAGCCAAACCGAGCAGATCCCCATCCCAAATAACCCAATACAACCAGAAACGGACCGGGCAAATTCAGCCCAGACCTCCTCCTCGGATAACCCAATCCCTTCAATGGCTCCACCCCCAAAAACAGAAAAGGATAACGAGGATATCCAGACCGAACCAAAACCAACCCATGAAAAGCCCCACAACCACACACTGCCCACCCAAGTCGCCTCCCACCAAAAACACCCCCTCAAATGCTCTTTCCAGACACACCCCACCATGGCAAATGCCTAACTGGACCCTACAACCCCTCGAAGACCCCTTCATATTACACGGGCTTAATTCCAACCTGTCTCGACTCACTATCTACGTAATCCACACCAAAGTGCAAGTTGATTGCTTCCCTGGCGCTAACCTTAGCCATGCGCTCCACTGTTAAAAAATTAACACACCCACCAAATCAAGTGAAAAAGGGTCATCCCGGTCCTTTTGAATAACAGGAAGATATCATCCAACAAAGCCCACCTCCAAAAGGATTTCCATATAGGCAATGCTAATCAAGTGCAGTAACCACATTTCTCCCTAATGCTACAACCTCCCAGAATCCCCCTAATCAACCATCTGGAAGACCTCCTGAAGCCATATAAGGAAATTCCATAGAAACCTTTAAACGCACTAATCTTACAAACTGACACCAGATGCCCAAAAATAATGAGCAGAAATCTTTGACACTTCTCTCCGATGGCATCCACTGGTCCCCCAAACGGCTGTGGAGATTTTGAGATACTGGAGGACTTTTTGTTCTAAAAGGGACCCCCACTGGAAACCCCTCGCGATGATAAAGAGATCGCTAATCTGTCTTCCACTTTCAAACCAATGAGGCACATACCAGCTCTCTTAAAATTTTAACTCAGGTAGCTGCTTCGTTAAGTTGCATTATTGCTACGCGGATTCGTCAATGGCGGTGCATGTTCAGTCTTTCAGAACCCCAAGACTCAACACCATCCCATAACACGCCGTCGGTTAGAGGGGAAAGTGGGGAGACCATTGGGTGCATGTACGTCACAAGAACTAGCAGTCCCGTAGCGCAGCCGTGCAGAGGGAGAAAGCAGTCTAAAGGTGGCAATGCATGTTCCTAGGTTAGAGTGCAATCCCATAATCACCGGACAAACAGGGGGCAAAGCAGGCTGCCGTCAGAGCCGCATAGTCTGTCTCATCAATCCCGTAACCGCCGTCGGTCAGAGGGGAAGATGACAAAGCTATGGTTGCACGCCTACAATGGGATTCGAGCGAATAGAACCGAATCAAACGTGTGTGGTGCAAGATGGACTGTGCATTGGTGAGGCTAACCCTGCGTAAAGACTTGGCGACATTTAAGGTCCTGATTGCCCTGGACCACCACACCCGGTGCGTTCCAAGGGACCCGGGCGGGCTTACCGCACGTCTGTCTGCCAACAAACCACTTGTTATCACCGTTACCGGTTACCATGGTTTGGCCAGAACAGAACCTGAAGATCTGTTCGTTGGTTTTTGAAGTGAGGGCTGAGGGAGCAAGTGTGATAACCTACCCAGGAAAGGCCCCTGGTGAGGTTAAACACCCTGTCCGTTGGTTGGCTGCCGCTGAAGCACTGGAAAGTGCTGAAACCACCGCTGTGGATCTCTGGTGAGTCGTCCTCGTGGCCCCTCCGCTTTTTCCCCGATGGAGCACTTAACAGTGCTGTTTTTGGCCGATGATGGCCGTCCTGCGTGGTCCTCTTCGTTGGGGCACTAAACAAGTAGGCCTTTTTGCCGCAAATGGCCGTTCTGTGCTGTCTCGCGCCGTGGAATAGCACTTAACAGTGCTGCTGTTGGTCCTTCTCCTTCTGCAGTCACCGAGGTGCCGAGGGAGCTGGAGTCCTCTGCCGCCGAAATGTCCAACTGCGCCGTTCCGATTGTGCCCGATTCTTCGATTCTTCTCCAGGAGTCCCCCGTAGGGTTGGAAATACTCGATTTCGGGTTTGTTGCAAGAGGTAGGTCATTTTCAGTGTGGTTATCCTTGCTCATGGTGTTGAAATTGGCTTAAAGCAGATTTCCCATGTGGCAAAGTTGTTAAATTTGCATTCAAGACCTGAAAACGCTTTATTTCCTGTTAAATTTGCATAAACGGACCATGATGCTTTGTAAAAACGGTTTTCCGAAACCATGGGAAAGGGAGATGGTTGAAAATAATGTGGTGGTGAATGGATTGTATGGGTTTTATGGGTTTGTATCACTGATCCACTCAGTAGAGTGAGGGTCTATGGACATTCCCGCCATCTCGATAGTGTGATGGCCATTGTAAAAGAATAAAATGTCTTTAGTTTATTAGTTTAAAATTTTTTTAAAAAATATTTAAGTTTTTCAATGTAGAGGTTGCAAATAGACCCAGTTTTAAGGGTTCTATGTTACCTCTTGCCATCCCCACAGTGGGATGGTAATTGTAAAAGAATAAAATGTCAGTAATTTTAAAGTTTTATAATTTTTATTGATTTTTTAAGATTTAAACCATTGTTTAAAGGTTTTCTGGTGTTTAGGTTTAGTTTTAAGGGGCTAAGGGTTCTAATGTCGTCTTCATAGTAGAGTGTTAATTGTAGAAGAATAAAATGTGGATAGTTTTATGGATTTATAATTTGTATTAATTTGTTTAGTTTTTTGTTCGTTATTTCAAGGTTTTCCTATATTTTAGTTTAGTTTAAGGGTTTTAAGGGTTCTAACATCCTCTTCATGATGGGATGATAATTGGAAAAAGATAAAATGTTCGTAGTCTTGTAGTTTTATAATATTTATTAATTTTAAAATGTTTTTATAAAAAATTTTATATTGTAATTATTTTGAGTTTTCCTATGTTTGTGCCTGGTTTTGAAGGGTTTAAGGATCCCTATGTCATCTACCTGGTGGGATGGTATTTGTAGAAGAATAAAATGTCCATAGTTTTAAAGTTTTATAATTTTTATTGATTTTTTAAGATTTAAACCATTGTTTAAAGGTTTTCTGGTGTTTAGGTTTAGTTTTAAGGGGGCAAGGGTTCTAATGTCGTCTTCATAGTAGAGTGTTAATTGTAGAAGAATAAAATGTGGATAGTTTTATGGATTGATAATTTGTATTAATTTGTTTAGTTTTTTTGTCGTTATTTCAAGGTTTTCCTATATTTTAGTTTAGTTTAAGGGTTTTAAGGGTCCTAACATCCTCTTCCTGATGGGATGATAATTGAAAAAGATAAAATGTTCGTAGACTTGTAGTTTTATAATATTTATTAATTTTAAAATGTTTTTATAAAAACATTTGTAATCGTTATTTTGAGTTTTCCTATGTTTGTGCCTGGTTTTGAAGGATTTAAGGATCCCTATGTCATCTTCCTGGTGGGATGGTATTTGTAGAAGAATAAAATGTCCATAGTTTTAAAGTTTTATAATTTTTATTGATTAAAGTTTTAACCGCCATTACAAGTTTCCTTATGTATTAGGTTAGTTTTGAGGGGTCTAAGGGTCCCACTGTCATTATCCTGATGGGTTGGCAATAAAATGCCCACAGTATAATATTCTATAAAAGAAGGGGGTTAAGGTTAGGATTGGTATAGAGGCAAGAGTGTAGACATAGGGCTCAAAGTAAGGGAGTAAGGTTAGGTTTAGGAGGGCTAGGCTTAAGAGGTTAGGTTGGGTTTAAGGGGCGGAATTAGATTTTGGTGTTTTAGGAGGTTAAGGTTAGGGATTGAAGAACTGGGTTAGGGTTAGTTTGGGGTTAAGGTTTAGGGGTTGGGGTTAGGTAAGGGGGTATTTTTGGGGTTAGGGATCAGGGTTAGGAGTTGCGCGTTTAGGATTGGTTCAAATGAGGGGGATCTTGTTAGGGTTAGGTTATAGTGTTTAAGGGGTTAAGGTTAGGGAATAAAAGACTGGGTTAGGGGGTTAGGGTAAGCTTAGGGGTTGTAGGGGTTAAGGTTAGGGAAGAATCATCGGGCTAGGTTTAGGCTTTGTGGAATGGATATAGGTTGGGTTCAGGAAAGGGGGTAGGGATTAGGTTCAGGGATGGGGAGGAGAAGAAAGTCATTGGGAGGTTTAGAGTATTGGGGTTTATGTAGGAGTAGAAGAGTTAGGGAGAAGAGGGTCTGGTCCGACCTCCCAACTCCCCCTGCCGGATCGGGCTGTACACTCTCACTCCCACACCCCTCAGTAAGAGGGGAGGGGAGGAGAGTCAGTAGAAAAGATAAGTAAGATTAAGATTAGGTTATTGAGGTTTATGTAGGAGTAGAAGAGTTAGGGGGAAGAGGGTCTGGTCCGACCTCCCAACCCCCCCTGCCGGATCGGGCTGTACACTCTCACTCCCACACCCCTCAGTGAGAGGGGAGGGGAGGAGAGTCAGTAGGAAGGATAAGTGAGTTTAAGATTAGGTTATTGAGGTTTATGTAGGAGTGGAAGAGTTAGGGAGAAGAGGGTCTGATCCGACCTCCCAACTCCCCTGCCGGATCGGTTGGGTCCGCTCTCACTCCCACGCCCCCAACAGAAAGGGGCGGGGAGGAGAGTGGATAAAAGGAAAGGAGAAAACTTTATCTGGAGGAAAATAATTATTTTATTTTTTTTTATTTATTTATAGGATGGGAATCTGACATGGATGTGGTGGTTAAAATCTCTCTCGATGCGACCCCCCACCGGAATTGGACCAGCAGTTTGGGATAGGGAAGCAAAGGTATTGCACTGGCCGTTCGTCGTCAGTTTTGCTCAAACCCGTCCGACAATGTCCTCGTTTCTTAGGTGCGTGTGGGTATGAAAGGAAAGCAGGATAGTAGCAAGGCGGACCGGCGCATAGTGTGTGTGGTATCCATGATCCTATGTGGCAGGGAGGATCAGGGGATACCACGAAACAGACGTCCCGAGCGCATTCACCGTCAGTGGATGCGCCACGGTAGTTGTCATCTTCCGGGCCTCCATCCTCCCCCAGTCGCATGACAACCAGTGGGGAAGAAGGAAGTCCAACAGAAGCCCAGAGCCGACTGTAACCCCGTAGCTCACCGGCGTTGGAGGACGCCAGAGTAACCCGGAGAAACTGGAAGGCCAAGGGTGCACGCCTAAGAAAAAGACCTGATTGTCTTTGAGAGAGGGGTGGTTGGAGTTGGTCTATCTTAGAAGCTAGATTTTAGGACACATCGTCAGTAGTGCACCTCAGCATCATCGAAGTGTTTCTGGCCATTTCAAACTAGACACTCTCCGCTGGGTGTGGCCCCACCGGGGTTGATCAGATCCCGGTGTGTGTCCCATGTCCAATTGATCGAGGTCTTAGGGGTGGAATTTTGGTAAGAATTTGAGATGAGTCTAGGATCAATAAACTAGAAGTAATCTAAGGGTTATTATTTTTGCTGTTTATGCCTGGATTAATACGAAAAACAAAAAGGAAAACTGCGTCAAGGCTAGCTATTTTGGCTGAAAATACTGTTGTTAAAAGGATAAAATTGTTAAAAGAGTTGTAAAGGGAAGGCGCCGGTCCCGGTGCATCCTCGGCATGGCCACCTAAGCTGGGCCAGGGATGTAGAATTTAGGTGGTAAAAGTTTCAGGGGTAAGTGAAGGAGGTGTTGGTAGACGTCCATAGTGTGCCAAAGACCCATAACACGTCATCGGTCAGAGGGGAGGACACTGATGGTAGTTGCTGGTTCTGGGGTTTTCTGCAGTGCCATAAATGACCTGATGATCAGGGGGGAAGGCAGGTCACCGGTCTGAACACCAAGGGTCATCACACACCCATAGCACGCCGTCGGCTAGAGGGGAGAGTAGAGACACGATTGGTTGCTGCCCAAAGCCGCACCGCAATCCCATAACACGCCGTCGGTTAGAGGGGACCGCAGTTACGTCAATGGCGGTGCATGTTCAGTCTTTCAGAACCCCAAGACTCAACACCATCCCATAACACGCCGTCGGTTAGAGGGGAAAGTGGGGAGACCATTGGGTGCATGTCACCAAGAACTAGCAGTCCCGTAGCACGCCGTCGGCCAGAGGAGAAAGCAGTCTAAAGGTGGCAATGCATGTTCCTAGGTTAGAGTGCAATCCCATAATCACCGGACAAACAGGGGGCAAAGCAGGCTGCCGTCAGAGCCCCATAGTCTGTCATAATCCCGTAACACGCCGTCGGTCAGAGGGGAAGATGACAAAGCTATGGTTGCACGCCTACAATGGGATTGGAGCGAATAGAACCGAATCAAAACGTGTGTGGTGCAAGATGGACTGTGCATTGGTGAGGCTAACCCCTGTAGAAGACTTGGCGCACATTTAAGGTCCTGATTGCCCTGGACCACCACACCCGCCGCGTGCTGTCCAAAAGGGCCCCGGGGCTGCATACTTACCGTCTGTCTGCCAACAAACCACTTGTTATCACCGTTAGGTTACCATGGTTTGGCCAGAACAGAACCTGAAGATCTGGTCGTTGGTTTTTGAAGTGAGGGCTGAGGGAGCAAGTGTGATAACCTACCCAGGAAAGGCCCCTGGTGAGGTTAAACACCCTGTCCGTTGGTTGGCTGCCGCTGAAGCACTGGAAAGTGCTGAAACCGCCGCTGTGGATCTCTGGTGAGTCGTCCTCGTGGTCCGTCCTCTGCCGATGGAGCACTTAACAGTGCTGTTTTTGGCCGATGATGGCCGTCCTGCGTGGTCCTCTTCGGTGGGGCACTAAACAGTGCCGTTTTTTGCCGCCAAATGGCCGTTCTGTGCCTTCCGCCGTGGAATAGCACTTAACAGTGCTGCTGTTGGTCCTTCTCCTTCTGCAGTCACCGAGGTGTCGAGGGAGCTGGAGTCCTCTGCCGCCGAAATGTCCAACTGCCGCCGTTCCCGATTCTGCCCGATTCTTCAGTCTTCTCCAGGAGTCGCCCGTAGGTTGGAAATACTCGATTTCGGGTTTGTTGCAAGAGGTAGGTCATTTTCAGTGTGGTTATCCTTGCTCATGGTGTTGAAATTGCTTTAAAGCAGATTTCCCATGTGGCAAAGTTGTTAAATTTGCATTCAAGACCTGAAAAACGTTTATTTCCTGTTAAATTTGCATAAACGGACCATGATGCTTTGTAAAACGGTTTTCCGAAACCATGGGAAAGGGAGATGGTTGAAATAATGTGGTGGTAAATGGATTGTATGGGTTTTATGGGTTTGTATCACTGATCCACTCAGTAGAGTGAGGGTCTATGGACATTCCCCGCCATCTCGATAGTGTGATGGCCATTGTAAAAGAATAAAATGTCTTTAGTTTATTAGTTTAAAATTTTTTTAAAAATATTTAAGTTTTTTCAATGTAGAGGTTGCAAATAGACCCAGTTTTAAGGGTTCTATGTTACCTCTTGCCATCCCCACAGTGGGATGGTAATTGTAAAAGAATAAAATGTCAGTAATTTTAAAGTTTTATAATTTTTATTGATTTTTAAGATTTAAACCATTGTTTAAAGGTTTTCTGGTGTTTAGGTTTAGTTTTAAGGGGGCTAAGGGTTCTAATGTCGTCTTCATAGTAGAGTGTTAATTGTAGAAGAATAAAATGTGGATAGTTTTATGGATTTATAATTTGTATTAATTTGTTTAGTTTTTTTTTGTCGTTATTTCAAGGTTTTCCTATATTTTAGTTTAGTTTAAGGGTTTTAAGGGTCCTAACATCCTCTTCATGATGGGATGATAATTGAAAAAGATAAAATGTTCGTAGTCTTGTAGTTTTATAATATTTATTAATTTTAAAATGTTTTTATAAAAACATTTGTAATCGTTATTTTGAGTTTTCCTATGTTTGTGCCTGGTTTTGAAGGGTTTAAGGATCCCTATGTCATCTTCCTGGTGGGATGGTATTTGTAGAAGAATAAAATGTCCATAGTTTTAAAGTTTTATAATTTTTATTGATTTTTTAAGATTTAAACCATTGTTTAAAGGTTTTCTGGTGTTTAGGTTTAGTTTTAAGGGGGCTAAGGGTTCTAATGTCGTCTTCATAGTAGAGTGTTAATTGTAGAAGAATAAAATGTGGATAGTTTTATGGATTTATAATTTGTATTAATTTGTTTAGTTTTTTTTGTCGTTATTTCAAGGTTTTCCTATATTTTAGTTTAGTTTAAGGGTTTTAAGGGTCCTAACATCCTCTTCCTGATGGGATGATAATTGAAAAAGATAAAATGTTCGTAGTCTTGTAGTTTTATAATATTTATTAATTTTAAAATGTTTTTATAAAAGCATTTGTAATCGTTATTTTGAGTTTTCCTATGTTTGGGCCTGGTTTTGAAGGGTTTAAGGATCCCTATGTCATCTTCCTGGTGGGATGGTATTTGTAGAAGAATAAAATGTCCATAGTTTTAAAGTTTTATAATTTTAATTAATTAAAGTTTTAACCGCCATTACAAGTTTCCTTATGTATTAGGTTAGTTTTGAGGGGTCTAAGGGTCCCACTGTCATTATCCTGATGGGTTGGCAATAAAATGCCCACAGTATAATATTCTATAAAAGAAGGGGGTTAAGGTTAGGATTGGTATAGAGGCAAGAGTGTAGACATAGGGCTCAAAGTAAGGGAGTAAGGTTAGGTTTAGGAGGGCTAGGCTTAAGAGGTTAGGTTGGGTTTAAGGGGCGGAATTAGATTTTGGTGTTTTAGGAGGTTAAGGTTAGGGATTGAAGAACTGGGTTAGGGTTAGTTTGGGGTTAAGGTTTAGGGGTTGGGGTTAGGTAAGGGGGTATTTTTGGGGTTAGGGATCAGGGTTAGGAGTTAAGGCGTTTAGGATTGGTTCAAATGAGGGGGGATCTTGTTAGGGTTAGGTTATAGTGTTTAAGGGGTTAAGGTTAGGGAATAAAAGACTGGGTTAGGGGGTTAGGGTAAGCTTTAGGGGTTGAAGGGGTTAAGGTTAGGGAAGAATCATCGGGTTAGGTTTAGGCTTTGTGGAATGGATATAGGTTGGGTTCAGGAAGGGGGTAGGGATTAGGTTCAGGGATGGGGAGGAGAAGAAAGTCATTGGGAGGTTTAGAGTATTAGGGTTTATGTAGGAGTAGAAGAGTTAGGGAGAAGAGGGTCTGGTCCGACCTCCCAACTCCCCCTGCCGGATCGGGCTGTACACTCTAACTCCCCACACCCCTCAGTAAGAGGGGAGGGGAGGAGAGTCAGTAGAAAGGATAAGTAAGTTTAAGATTAGGTTATTGAGGTTTATGTAGGAGTAGAAGAGTTAGGGAGAAGAGGGTCTGGTCCGACCTCCCAACTCCCCCTGCCGGATCGGGCTGTACACTCTCACTCCCACACCCCTCAGTAAGAGGGGAGGGGAGGAGAGTCAGTAGGAAGGATAAGTAAGTTTAAGATTAGGTTATTGAGGTTTATGTAGGAGTGGAAGAGTTAGGGAGAAAAGGGTCTGGTCCGACCTCTCAACTCCCCCTGCCGGATCGGGCTGTAAGCTCTCACTCCCACGCCCCTCAACAGAAAGGGGGCGGGGAGGAGAGTGGATAAAAGGAAAGGAGAAAACTTTATCTGGAGGAAAATAATTATTTTATTTATTTTTTATTTATTTATAGGATGGGAATCTGACATGGATGTATTCCTGCATGAATTGCCTGGAATAATTTTCCAAGTATCATCATTTTCCCATTTTTTATTTTAATTATTATTATTTTTCCATTTTTTTAAACATGTGTAAAAAAACAGTGAAGAACAAGATAGGAGAACAATAAAAGAACAATAAACAGTTTGGATTATTTACATGATGTGGAACAATATGTAAGATCTTACATTTGAAGAGTTCCTGGTAAAATGACATTGTTAGGTAGTTTCCTCTTCCTCGTTCAGTCCAAAGGGGTACATGGTGCCCAGTCTAATGATCCATCCCCGTTTTGTTTTGATCCTCTGAGGGAAGGTCCAGGTTTGGTCATGTTCCAATCCTCGGATGAAGAAGTTTCCAGCACCATGATCCCGGAAATGTCTCGTCAGGTGGGTGGATGGTTCCAAGTTGTTGGTAAATCTGTCCATGTATTGGGTTCTTCTGTTGTGTATCGATTTGGATGTCTGGCCAACATATTTTTGAGGGCATTTTTTGCAAGTTATCAGGTAAACACAGTTAGTGAGTGTTAAAGATAGGGGTCTTGGTAAGTTTATTCCCATTTTGGTTTTCAGATTTTTGACTGGTTTCTCTCTGTTGGTTGTGGTTTTGTTTTTGGGGGGTTGTAATTTGGCCCTGACCAGCAAATTCTTTAGATTTGGGTTCTTCTTGTAGGCCGAGATAATCTTACAATTTTGGGCCAGGGTAGTTTCAGAGAGTGTTTCCAAGAAGTTGCGTTTCAGAAGTTGGTTTGCCGTAACTGTGTAGTTGGAGAAGAGGGATACCAGGGGGATAAGATTATCCTTTTTGCTTGTTTGTTCCTGGTTGTCTTTGTGTTTTTGTGGGGTCTTCAAATTCACCTGTTTTTGAACCTTTCTGAGGAAGGATCTCTGGTATCCCCTCTGTCTCAAGGTTTTGTTAAGGGTGCGAGTAGCATCCAGCTCATCTTGGGGATTACTGCAGATTCTTTTAAATCTAATGAGTTGAGATTTGTAAATCCCCTTGAACACATGTTGTGGATGGAAACTGCGTTTGTGTAATAGAGCGTGTGTGTCTGTGGGTTTAAAAAAAACCTTGGTATCAAGTTTTCTTGTGTCAAGAAAGTTACGTCCTTTGTATACCGTGACGTCTAAGAAATGGACCTCGAAATCGTGTAAGACAGGGTCGAGTTGGATCGAGGCGTGATGTTTGTTGAGGGTTTGGACGAACTCAGTAAAGTCATTCTCTGAGTGTGTCCAAATACCAAAGATGTCATCTAGGTACCTGAAATACATCAGTGGTTTCTTTTTGCACTTGGGGAAGACTGTGTCTTCCCAATCTGCCATATAGATGTTGGCGTATGCTGGGGCGAATTTCTTCCCCATTGCCGTGCCCTTGATTTGTAAGTAGATTTTGTCGTTGAAAATAAAGTCATTCTTAGTTAAGTTGATTTCCAAGAGTTTGAGAAGTTCTTCTTCTGGTCTACCCGGGTCGGGGTATTTCTTGAACCATTTTTTGACCGCGGCCAAACCGAGAGAAATCTCAATATTTGTGTACAAGCTCCCTACATCCATTGTGAAGAGTTTAAAATCCTCTGTGATTGTTATTTGGCCGAGTTTATCGATAAAATCTGTAGTATCCTTTAGATAACTTGGGTGTCTATTGGAGAGGGGTGTGAGGAAGGAATCTAGGTACTCAGCGACCCCATAACTCTCGCTACTGCAGTCGGAGACTATTGGTCTGCCCGGTGGTATGTTTTCATTCCATTTTTCTCGTGGTTTATGGATCTTAGGAAGGATGTAGAAGAGCCTGGGTCTATGGGGTGTCTGTCCTTTTAGGTATATAACCTGTTTCTTGGATAGGTGTCGTTTAACCAACAGCGTATCCAGGATCTGTGCTATTTCTATGGCTGTGTCATCTTTCACTGACTGGTTTAATGGGATGTAATATTTGGCATCTGTCAACTGGCGTAGTGCCTCCTTAATATAATCTGCCCTATCCATTATCACCAATGCGCCGCCCCTTATCGGCTGGTTTTAGCACTAGATTTTGGTTTTCCATAAGATCTAATAGTGCCTTTTGCTCGGTATCTGTTAGGTTAGGTTCGTTCTGGATAGGCTTTAGAGTCTTTAAGGTCTGGAGGTCCTTTTTTATTAAGTCAAGGGTTGGTGTGGGTATTTTAGAGGTATCTGGTTCCCATGTTGATGCGTTTTGGAAAGGTTTCCTGATCGGAGTCAGGCTTGAGCCAAAGTAGGAGAGGATTTTAAGTCTCCTATGGTATTGAGCGAGATCTACCCCCATTGCATTTCTCATAGTACTAGGCTCGTTTGTTGATGGAATAAAGGAGAGACCTTTTTTAAGAAGGCTGGTATGTGCCTCATTTAGTTTGAAAGTGGAAGACAGATTAACGATCTCTTTATCATGCGGGGTTTCAGTGGGGGTCCCCTTTAGAACAAAAAAGTCCTCCAGTATCTCAAAATCTCCACAGCCGTTTGGGGGGACCAGTGGATGCCATCCGGAAGGGTGTTAAAGATTTCTGCTCGTATTTTGGGCATCTGGTGTCCAGTTTGTAAGATTAGTGCATTTAAGGTTTCTATGTTCCCCTTTATAGCTTCAGGGAGGTCTTCCGAATGGTTGATTAGGGGGATTCTGATTGTAGCATTAGGGAATGTGGTTACTGCCGCAGTTAGCATTGCCTGTAAATCCTTTTGGAGGTGGGCTTTGTTGGATATCTTCCTGTTATTGATTCCAAAGGACAGGATGACCTTTTCCACTTTATCGTTGGTGGGTGTGTTATTTTTTAACAGGTGGGCCGCATGGCTAAGGTTGGCGCCCGGGAAGCAATCAACTTGCACTTTGGTGTGGTTGACGAATGGTAGTCGAGACAGGTTGAGGTCGCCCATTAATATGAAGGGTCTTCGGGTTGTAGGGTCCAGTTGCGGTATTTGTTGCCATGGTGGGGGTGTGTCTGGAAAAGAACATTTGAGAGGTGTTTTGGTGGGGCGACTTGGGTGTTTGTGGAGGTGTGTGGTTGTGGGGGCTTTTCATGGGTTGGTTTTGGTTCGGTCTGGATATCCTCGTTATCCTTTTTCTGTTTTTTTTGGGGGGGTGGAGCCATTGAAGGGATTGGGTTATCCGAGGAGGAGGTCTGGGCTGAATTTGCGCGGTCCGTTTCTGGTTGTATTGGGTTATTTGGGATGGGGATCTGCTCGGTTTGGCTGGAAGTTGAGGTGGTGGGTTGGGTGGGGTTTAGGAGGTCGAGGATGTGGGTTGAGGCTTCTTTAATAGTGGCCTCGGATAGGCGTTTGATGTCTTTCTGGGCCCACTTAATAGCTACTTTGAGGGAGTTTTCCCACTCCTCTTTGGGGGCTTTTGAAAGCTTGATTTTGGAGCTATCTACCAGGTCCTGGTAGTGTTCTTGTAATATTTGCATTGAGGTGTAGGACCAATTCAAAGCATTGCCTGTTTTGAGGAGGTCGGTTTTGGCATTGGGGAAGGTAGGGGTGATTGTTTTGATCAGGTGTTCCTGTGTTTTTTTAATGTTCCCTGGGATTCTGTCGGAAAGATCCGTGTTCCGTAGGTGGTGGTAGATTTTTATCAGTTTCGACATCTCCTTGGTTGTTTCCCGGAAATTGGAGGGATTTTGTTTTTCCGCCATGTTTGGTCTGTGATAGAAAAGAGATTGAGTTAGGATAGTGGTTGGCTGGACCATTGTCATAATGGACTTATGGTGAGCTAACTAGTCCGATAGGCTCTGGCTAGGTTAGGGTGGTTAAAATCTCTCTCGATGCGACCCCCCACCCGGAATTGGACCGAGCAGTTTGGGATAGGGAAGCAAAGGTATTGCACTGGCCGTCGCTCGTCAGTTTTGCTCAAACCCGTCCGACAATGTCCTCGTTTCTTAGGTGCGTGTGGGTATGAAAGGAAAGCAGGATAGTAGCAAGGCGGATCGGCCGAGCATAGTGTGTGTGGTATCCATGATCCTATGTGGCAGGGAGGATCAGGGGGATACCACGAAACAAGGCGTCCGAAGCGCATTCACCGTCAGTGGATGCGCCTACGGTAGTTGCATCTTCCGGGGCCTCCATCCTCCCCCAGTCGCATGACAACCAGTGGGGAAGAAGGAAGTCCAACAGAAGCCCAGAGCCGACTGTAACCCGTCCAGCTCACCGGGCGTTGGAGGACGCCAGAGTAACCCGGGAGAAACTGGAAGGCCAAGGGTGCACGCGCAAAGAAAAAGACCTGATTGTCTTTGAGAGGGGGTGGTTGGAGTTGGTCTATCTTAGAAGCTAGATTTTAGGCACATCGTCAGTAGTGCACCTCAGCATCATGACGGTGTTTCGGCCATTTCAAACTAGACACTCTCCGCGCTGGGTGTCCCACACGGGGGTTGATCAGATCCCGGTGTGTGTCCCATGTCCAATTGATCGAGGTCTTAGGGTGGAATTTTGGGTAAGAATTTGAGATGAGTCTAGGATCAATAAACTAGAAGTAATCTAAGGGTTATTATTTTTGCTGTTTATGCCTGGATTAATACGAAAAACAAAAAGGAAAACTGCGTCAAGGCTAGCTATTTTGGCTGAAAATACTGTTGTTAAAAGGATAAAATTGTTAAAAGAGTTGTAAAGGGAAGGGGCCTAGGTCCCGGTGCATCCTCGGCATGGCCACCTAAGCTGGGCCAGGGATGTAGAATTTAGGTGGTAAAAGTTTCAGGGGTAAGTGAAGGAGGTGTTGGTAGACGTCCATAGTGTGCCAAAGACCCATAACACGTCATCGGTCAGAGGGGAGGACACTGATGGTAGTTGCTGGTTCTGGGGTTTTCTGCAGTGCCATAAATGACCTGATGATCAGGGGGGAAGGCAGGTCACCGGTCTGAACACCAAGGGTCATCACACACCCATAGCACGCCGTCGGCTAGAGGGGAGAGTAGAGACACGATTGGTTGCATGCCAAAGCGCACCGCAATCCCATAACACGCCGTCGGTTAGAGGGGACCGCAGTTACGTCAATGGCGGTGCATGTTCAGTCTTTCAGAACCCCAAGACTCAACACCATCCCATAACACGCCGTCGGTTAGAGGGGAAAGTGGGGAGACCATTGGGTGCATGTCACCAAGAACTAGCAGTCCCGTAGCACGCCGTCGGCCAGAGGAGAAAGCAGTCTAAAGGTGGCAATGCATGTTCCTAGGTTAGAGTGCAATCCCATAATCACCGGACAAACAGGGGGCAAAGCAGGCTGCCGTCAGAGCCCCATAGTCTGTCATAATCCCGTAACACGCCGTCGGTCAGAGGGGAAGATGACAAAGCTATGGTTGCACGCCTACAATGGGATTGAGCGAATAGAACCGAATCAAACGTGTGTGGTGCAAGATGGACTGTGCATTGGTGAGGCTAACCCTCGTAGAAGACTTGGCGACATTTAAGGTCCTGATTGCCCTGGACCACCACACCCGCGTGCTGTCCAAGGGACCCGGGGGGCTGCATACTTACCGTCTGTCTGCCAACAAACCACTTGTTATCACCGTTAGGTTACCATGGTTTGGCCAGAACAGAACCTGAAGATCTGGTCGTTGGTTTTTGAAGTGAGGGCTGAGGGAGCAAGTGTGATAACCTACCCAGGAAAGGCCCCTGGTGAGGTTAAACACCCTGTCCGTTGGTTGGCTGCCGCTGAAGCACTGGAAAGTGCTGAAACCGCCGCCCGTGGATCTCTGGTGAGTAGTCCCTGCGTGGTCCGTCCTCTGCCGATGGAGCACTTAACAGTGCTGTTTTTGGCCGATGATGGCCGTCCTGCGTGGTCCTCTTCGGTGGGGCACTAAACAGTGCCGTTTTTTGCCGCCAAATGGCCGTTCTGTGCTGTCTGCGCCGTGGAATAGCACTTAACAGTGCTGCTGTTGGTCCTTCTCCTTCTGCAGTCACCGAGGTGTCGAGGGAGCTGGAGTCCTCTGCCGCCGAAATGTCCAACTGCCGCCGTTCCCGATTCTGCCCGATTCTTCAGTCTTCTCCAGGAGTCGCCCGTAGGTTGGAAATACTCGATTTCGGGTTTGTTGCAAGAGGTAGGTCATTTTCAGTGTGGTTATCCTTGCTCATGGTGTTGAAATTGCTTTAAAGCAGATTTCCCATGTGGCAAAGTTGTTAAATTTGCATTCAAGACCTGAAAACGCTTTATTTCCTGTTAAATTTGCATAAACGGACCATGATGCTTTGTAAAACGGTTTTCCGAAACCATGGGAAAGGGAGATGGTTGAAATAATGTGGTGGTGAATGGATTGTATGGGTTTTATGGGTTTGTATCACTGATCCACTCAGTAGAGTGAGGGTCTATGGACATTCCCGCCATCTCGATAGTGTGATGGCCATTGTAAAAGAATAAAATGTCTTTAGTTTATTAGTTTAAAATTTTTTTAAAAAATATTTAAGTTTTTTCAATGTAGAGGTTGCAAATAGACCCAGTTTTAAGGGTTCTATGTTACCTCTTGCCATCCCCACAGTGGGATGGTAATTGTAAAAGAATAAAATGTCAGTAATTTTAAAGTTTTATAATTTTTATTGATTTTTTAAGATTTAAACCATTGTTTAAAGGTTTTCTGGTGTTTAGGTTTAGTTTTAAAGGGGCCAAGGGTTCTAATGTCGTCTTCATAGTAGAGTGTTAATTGTAGAAGAATAAAATGTGGATAGTTTTATGGATTTATAATTTGTATTAATTTGTTTAGTTTTTTTGTCGTTATTTCAAGGTTTTCCTATATTTTAGTTTAGTTTAAGGGTTTTAAGGGTCCTAACATCCTCTTCCTGATGGGATGATAATTGAAAAAGATAAAATGTTCGTAGTCTTGTAGTTTTATAATATTTATTAATTTTAAAATGTTTTTATAAAAACATTTGTAATCGTTATTTTGAGTTTTCCTATGTTTGTGCCTGGTTTTGAAGGGTTTAAGGATCCCTATGTCATCTTCCTGGTGGGATGGTATTTGTAGAAGAATAAAATGTCCATAGTTTTAAAGTTTTATAATTTTTATTGATTTTTTAAGATTTAAACCATTGTTTAAAGGTTTTCTGGTGTTTAGGTTTAGTTTTAAGGGGGCTAAGGGTTCTAATGTCGTCTTCATAGTAGAGTGTTAATTGTAGAAGAATAAAATGTGGATAGTTTTATGGATTGATAATTTGTATTAATTTGTTTAGTTTTTTTTGTCGTTATTTCAAGGTTTTCCTATATTTTAGTTTAGTTTAAGGGTTTTAAGGGTCCTAACATCCTCTTCCTGATGGGATGATAATTGAAAAAGATAAAATGTTCGTAGTCTTGTAGTTTTATAATATTTATTAATTTTAAAATGTTTTTATAAAAACATTTGTAATCGTTATTTTGAGTTTTCCTATGTTTGTGCCTGGTTTTGAAGGATTTAAGGATCCCTATGTCATCTTCCTGGTGGGATGGTATTTGTAGAAGAATAAAATGTCCATAGTTTTAAAGTTTTATAATTTTTATTGATTAAAGTTTTAACCGCCATTACAAGTTTCCTTATGTATTAGGTTAGTTTTGAGGGGTCTAAGGGTCCCACTGTCATTATCCTGATGGGTTGGCAATAAAATGCCCACAGTATAATATTCTATAAAAGAAGGGGGTTAAGGTTAGGATTGGTATAGAGGCAAGAGTGTAGACATAGGGCTCAAAGTAAGGGAGTAAGGTTAGGTTTAGGAGGGCTAGGCTTAAGAGGTTAGGTTGGGTTTAAGGGGGGAATTAGATTTTGGTGTTTTAGGAGGTTAAGGTTAGGGATTGAAGAACTGGGTTAGGGTTAGTTTGGGGTTAAGGTTTAGGGGTTGGGGTTAGGTAAGGGGGTATTTTTGGGGTTAGGGATCAGGGTTAGGAGTTAAGGCGTTTAGGATTGGTTCAAATGAGGGGGGATCTTGTTAGGGTTAGGTTATAGTGTTTAAGGGGTTAAGGTTAGGGAATAAAAGACTGGGTTAGGGGGTTAGGGTAAGCTTTAGGGGTTGAAGGGGTTAAGGTTAGGGAAGAATCATCGGGTTAGGTTTAGGCTTTGTGGAATGGATATAGGTTGGGTTCAGGAAAGGGGGTAGGGATTAGGTTCAGGGATGGGGAGGAGAAGAAAGTCATTGGTAGGTTTAGAGTATTAGGGTTTTTAGTTGGAGTAGAAGAGTTAGGGAGAAGAGGGTCTGGTCCGACCTCCCAACTCCCCTGCCGGATCGGGCTGTACACTCTCACTCCCACACCCCTCAGTAAGAGGGGGAGGGGAGGAGAGTGCAGAAAGGATAAGTAAGTTTAAGATTAGGTTATTGAGGTTTATGTAGGAGTAGAAGAGTTAGGGAGAAGAGGGTCTGGTCCGACCTCCCAACTCCCCCTGCCGGATCGGGCTGTACACTCTCACTTCCACACCCCTCAGTAAGAGGGGGGGGGGAGAGTCAGTAGGAAGGATAAGTAAGTTTAAGATTAGGTTATTGAGGTTTATGTAGGAGTGGAAGAGTTAGGGAGAAAAGGGTCTGGTCCGACCTCTCAACTCCGCCTCCCCGGATCGGGCTGTAGCTCTCACTCCCACGCCCTCAACAGAAAGGAGGGGAGGAGAGTGGATAAAAGGAAAGGAGAAAACTTTATCTGGAGGAAAATAATTATTTTATTTATTTTTTATTTATTTATAGGATGGGAATCTGACATGGATGTATTCCTGCATGAATTGCCTGGAATAATTTTCCAAGTATCATCATTTTCCCATTTTTTATTTTAATTATTATTATTTTTCCATTTTTTTAAACATGTGTAAAAAAACAGTGAAGAACAAGATAGGAGAACAATAAAAGAACAATAAACAGTTTGGATTATTTACATGATGTGGAACAATATGTAAGATCTTACATTTGAAGAGTTCCTGGTAAAATGACATTGTTAGGTAGTTTCCTCTTCCTCGTTCAGTCCAAAGGGGTACATGGTGCCCAGTCTAATGATCCATCCCCGTTTTGTTTTGATCCTCTGAGGGAAGGTCCAGGTTTTTGGTCATGTTCCAATCCTCGGATGAAGAAGTTTCCAGCACCATGATCCCGGAAATGTCTCGTCAGGTGGGTGGATGGTTCCAAGTTGTTGGTAAATCTGTCCATGTATTGGGTTCTTCTGTTGTGTATCGATTTGGATGTCTGGCCAACATATTTTTGAGGGCATTTTTTGCAAGTTATCAGGTAAACACAGTTAGTGAGTGTTAAAGATAGGGGTCTTGGTAAGTTTATTCCCATTTTGGTTTTCAGATTTTTGACTGGTTTCTCTCTGTTGGTTGTGGTTTTGTTTTTGGGGGGTTGTAATTTGGCCCTGACCAGCAAATTCTTTAGATTTGGGTTCTTCTTGTAGGCCGAGATAATCTTACAATTTTGGGCGCCGGGTAGTTTCAGAGAGTGTTTCCAAGAGTTGCGTTTCAGAAGTTGGTTTGCCGTAACTGTGTAGTTGGAGAAGAGGGATACCAGGGGGATAAGATTATCCTTTTTGCTTGTTTGTTCCTGGTTGTCTTTGTGTTTTTGTGGGGTCTTCAAATTCACCTGTTTTTGAACCTTTCTGAGGAAGGATCTCTGGTATCCCCTCTGTCTCAAGGTTTTGTTAAGGGGGCGCAGTAGCATCACTCATCTTGGGGATTACTGCAGATTCTTTTAAATCTAATGAGTTGAGATTTGTAAATCCCCTTGAACACATGTTGTGGATGGAAACTGCGTTTGTGTAATAGAGCGTGTGTGTCTGTGGGTTTAAAAAAAACCTTGGTATCAAGTTTTCTTGTGTCAAGAAAGTTACGTCCTTTGTATACCGTGACGTCTAAGAAATGGACCTCGAAATCGTGTAAGACAGGGTCGAGTTGGATCGAGGCGTGATGTTTGTTGAGGGTTTGGACGAACTCAGTAAAGTCATTCTCTGAGTGTGTCCAAATACCAAAGATGTCATCTAGGTACCTGAAATACATCAGTGGTTTCTTTTTGCACTTGGGGAAGACTGTGTCTTCCCAATCTGCCATATAGATGTTGGCGTATGCTGGGGCGAATTTCTTCCCCATTGCCGTGCCCTTGATTTGTAAGTAGATTTTGTCGTTGAAAATAAAGTCATTCTTAGTTAAGTTGATTTCCAAGAGTTTGAGAAGTTCTTCTTCTGGTCTACCCGGGTCGGGGTATTTCTTGAACCATTTTTTGACCGCGGCCAAACCGAGAGAAATCTCAATATTTGTGTACAAGCTCCCTACATCCATTGTGAAGAGTTTAAAATCCTCTGTGATTGTTATTTGGCCGAGTTTATCGATAAAATCTGTAGTATCCTTTAGATAACTTGGGTGTCTATTGGAGAGGGGTGTGAGGAAGGAATCTAGGTACTCAGCGACCCCATAACTCTCGCTACTGCAGTCGGAGACTATTGGTCTGCCCGGTGGTATGTTTTCATTCCATTTTTCTCGTGGTTTATGGATCTTAGGAAGGATGTAGAAGAGCCTGGGTCTATGGGGTGTCTGTCCTTTTAGGTATATAACCTGTTTCTTGGATAGGTGTCGTTTAACCAACAGCGTATCCAGGATCTGTGCTATTTCTATGGCTGTGTCATCTTTCACTGACTGGTTTAATGGGATGTAATATTTGGCATCTGTCAACTGGCGTAGTGCCTCCTTAATATAATCTGCCCTATCCATTATCACCAATGCGCTGCCCTTATCGGCTGGTTTTAGCACTAGATTTTGGTTTTCCATAAGATCTAATAGTGCCTTTTGCTCGGTATCTGTTAGGTTAGGTTCGTTCTGGATAGGCTTTAGAGTCTTTAAGGTCTGGAGGTCCTTTTTTATTAAGTCAAGGGTTGGTGTGGGTATTTTAGAGGTATCTGGTTCCCATGTTGATGCGTTTTGGAAAGGTTTCCTGATCGGAGTCAGGCTTGAGCCAAAGTAGGAGAGGATTTTAAGTCTCCTATGGTATTGAGCGAGATCTACCCCCATTGCATTTCTCATAGTACTAGGCTCGTTTGTTGATGGAATAAAGGAGAGACCTTTTTTAAGAAGGCTGGTATGTGCCTCATTTAGTTTGAAAGTGGAAGACAGATTAACGATCTCTTTATCATGCGGGGTTTCAGTGGGGGTCCCCTTTAGAACAAAAAAGTCCTCCAGTATCTCAAAATCTCCACAGCCGTTTGGGGGACCAGTGGATGCCATCCGGAAGGGTGTTAAAGATTTCTGCTCGTATTTTGGGCATCTGGTGTCCAGTTTGTAAGATTAGTGCATTTAAGGTTTCTATGTTCCCCTTTATAGCTTCAGGGAGGTCTTCTCGAATGGTTGATTAGGGGGATTCTGATTGTAGCATTAGGGAATGTGGTTACTGGCCGCAGTTAGCATTGCCTGTAAATCCTTTTGGAGGTGGGCTTTGTTGGATATCTTCCTGTTATTGATTCCAAAGGACAGGATGACCTTTTCCACTTTATCGTTGGTGGGTGTGTTATTTTTAACAGGTGGGCCGCATGGCTAAGGTTGGCCCGGGAAGCAATCAACTTGCACTTTGGTGTGGTTGACGAATGGTAGTCGAGACAGGTTGGAGTCCCCCATTAATATGAAGGGTCTTCGGGGTTGTAGGGTCCAGTTGCGGTATTTGTTGCCATGGTGGGGGTGTGTCTGGAAAAGAACATTTGAGAGGTGTTTTGGGGGGGCGGACTTGGGTGTTTGTGGAGGTGTGTGGTTGTGGGGGCTTTTCATGGGTTGGTTTTGGTTCGGTCTGGATATCCTCGTTATCCTTTTTCTGTTTTTTTTGGGGGGGTGGAGCCATTGAAGGGATTGGGTTATCCGAGGAGGAGGTCTGGGCTGAATTTGCGCCGGTCCGTTTCTGGTTGTATTGGGTTATTTGGGATGGGGATCTGCCTCGGTTTGGCTGGAAGTTGAGGTGGTGGGTGGGGGGAGGTCGAGGATGTGGGTTGAGGCTTCTTTAATAGTGGCCTCGGATAGGCGTTTGATGTCTTTCTGGGCCCACTTAATAGCTACTTTGAGGGAGTTTTCCCACTCCTCTTTGGGGGCTTTTGAAAGCTTGATTTTGGAGCTATCTACCAGGTCCTGGTAGTGTTCTTGTAATATTTGCATTGAGGTGTAGGACCAATTCAAAGCATTGCCTGTTTTGAGGAGGTCGGTTTTGGCATTGGGGAAGGTAGGGGTGATTGTTTTGATCAGGTGTTCCTGTGTTTTTTTAATGTTCCCTGGGATTCTGTCGGAAAGATCCGTGTTCCGTAGGTGGTGGTAGATTTTTATCAGTTTCGACATCTCCTTGGTTGTTTCCCGGAAATTGGAGGGGATTTTGTTTTCCGCCATGTTTGGTCTGTGATAGAAAAGAGATTGAGTTAGGATAGTGGTTGGCTGGACCATTGTCATAATGGACTTATGGTGAGCTAACTAGTCCGATAGGCTCTGGCTAGGTTAGGGTGGTTAAAATCTCTCTCGATGCGACCCCCCACCCGGAATTGGACCGAGCAGTTTGGGATAGGGAAGCAAAGGTATTGCACTGGCCGTCGCTCGTCAGTTTTGCTCAAACCCGTCCGACAATGTCCTCGTTTCTTAGGTGCGTTGGGGTATGAAAGGAAAGCAGGATAGTAGCAAGGCGGATCGGCCGAGCAGTGTGTGTGGTATCCATGATCCTATGTGGCAGGGAGGATCAGGGGGATACCACGAACAACGGCCGCGGCATTCACCGTCAGTGGATGCGCCTACGGTAGTTGTATCTTCGGGCCTCCATCCTCCCCAGTCGCATGACAACCAGTGGGGAAGAAGGAAGTCCAACAGAAGCCCAGAGCGACTGTAACCCCATAGCTCACCGGCGTTGGAGGACGCCAGAGTAACCCGGAGAAACTGGAAGGCCAAGGGTGCACGCCAAGAAAAAGACCTGATTGTCTTTGAGAGTGGAGTTGGTCTATCTTAGAAGCTAGATTTTAGGACACATCGTCAGTAGTGCACCTCAGCATCATCGAAAGTGTGCACCTTTCAAACTAGACACTCTCCGCGCAGGGTGCGCCCACCGGGGTTGATCAGATCCCGGTGTGTGTCCCATGTCCAATTGATCGAGGTCTTAGGGGTGGAATTTTGGTAAGAATTTGAGATGAGTCTAGGATCAATAAACTAGAAGTAATCTAAGGGTTATTATTTTTGCTGTTTATGCCTGGATTAATACGAAAAACAAAAAGGAAAACTGCGTCAAGGCTAGCTATTTTGGCTGAAAATACTGTTGTTAAAAGGATAAAATTGTTAAAAGAGTTGTAAAGGGAAGGGGCCTAGGTCCCGGTGCATCCTCGGCATGGCCACCTAAGCTGGGCCAGGGATGTAGAATTTAGGTGGTAAAAGTTTCAGGGGTAAGTGAAGGAGGTGTTGGTAGCACTCCGATAGTGTGCCAAAGACCCATAACACGTCATCGGTCAGAGGGGAGGACACTGATGGTAGTTGCTGGTTCTGGGGTTTTCTGCAGTGCCATAAATGACCTGATGATCAGGGGGGAAGGCAGGTCACCGGTCTGAACACCAAGGGTCATCACACACCCATAGCACGCCGTCGGCTAGAGGGGAGAGTAGAGACACGATTGGTTGCATGCCAAAGCGCACCGCAATCCCATAACACGCCGTCGGTTAGAGGGGACCGCAGTTACGTCAATGGCGGTGCATGTTCAGTCTTTCAGAACCCCAAGACTCAACACCATCCCATAACACGCCGTCGGTTAGAGGGAAAGTGGGGAGACCATTGGGTGCATGTCACCAAGAACTAGCAGTCCCGTAGCACTGCCGGCCAGAGGAGAAAGCAGTCTAAAGGTGGCAATGCATGTTCCTAGGTTAGAGTGCAATCCCATACATCACCGGACAAACAGGGGCAAAGAAAGCGGCTGCCAGAGCCCCATAGTCTGTCATAATCCCGTACACGCCCGGTCAGAGGGGAAGATGACAAAGCTATGGTTGCACGCCTACAATGGGATTGAGCGAATAGAACCGAATCAAACGTGGTGGTGCAAGATGGACTGTGCATTGGTGAGGCTAACCCTCGTAGAAGACTCTTGGCGACATTTAAGGTCCTGATTGCCCTGGACCACCACACCCGCGTGCTGTCCAAGGGACCCGGGGGGCTGCATACTTACCGTCTGTCTGCCAACAAACCACTTGTTATCACCGTTAGGTTACCATGGTTTGGCCAGAACAGAACCTGAAGATCTGGTCGTTGGTTTTTGAAGTGAGGGCTGAGGGAGCAAGTGTGATAACCTACCCAGGAAAGGCCCCTGGTGAGGTTAAACACCCTGTCCGTTGGTTGGCTGCCGCTGAAGCACTGGAAAGTGCTGAAACCGCCGCTGTGGATCTCTGGTGAGTCGCTCCGCTGGTCCGGCCCTTCTGCCGATGGAGCACTTAACAGTGCTGTTTTTGGCCGATGATGGCCGTCCTGCGTGGCCCTTCGGTGTGGGGCACTAAACAGTGCGGTTTTGCCGCCAAATGGCCGTGTCTGCGCTGTCTGCGCCGCGGAATAGCACTTAACAGTGCTGCTGTTGGTCCTTCTCCTTCTGCAGTCACCGAGGTGTCGAGGGAGCTGGAGTCCTCTGGCCGAAAATGTCCAACTGCCGCCGCTCCCGATTCTGCCCGATTCTTCAGTCTTCCAGGAGTCGCCCGTAGGTTGGAAATACTCGATTTCGGTTTGTTGCAAGAGGTAGGTCATTTTCAGTGTGGTTATCCTTGCTCATGGTGTTGAAATGTCTTTAAAGCAGATTTCCCATGTGGCAAAGTTGTTAAATTTGCATTCAAGACCTGAAAACGCTTTTATTTCCTGTTAAATTTGCATAAACGGACCATGATGCTTTGTAAAACGGTTTTCGAAACCATGGGAAAGGGAGATGGTTGAAATAATGTGGTGGTGAATGGATTGTATGGGTTTTATGGGTTTGTATCACTGATCCACTCAGTAGAGTGAGGGTCTATGGACATTCCCGCCATCTCGATAGTGTGATGGCCATTGTAAAAGAATAAAATGTCTTTAGTTTATTAGTTTAAAATTTTTTAAAAATATTTAAGTTTTTTCAATGTAGAGGTTGCAAATAGACCCAGTTTTAAGGGTTCTATGTTACCTCTTGCCATCCCCACAGTGGGATGGTAATTGTAAAAGAATAAAATGTCAGTAATTTTAAAGTTTTATAATTTTTATTGATTTTTTAAGATTTAAACCATTGTTTAAAGGTTTTCGGTGTTTAGGTTTAGTTTTAAGGGGCTAAGGGTTCTAATGTCGTCTTCATAGTAGAGTGTTAATTGTAGAAGAATAAAATGTGGATAGTTTTATGGATTGATAATTTGTATTAATTTGTTTAGTTTTTTTGTCGTTATTTCAAGGTTTTCCTATATTTTAGTTTAGTTTAAGGGTTTTAAGGGTCCTAACATCCTCTTCCTGATGGGATGATAATTGAAAAAGATAAAATGTGTCAGACTTGTAGTTTTATAATATTTATTAATTTTAAAATGTTTTTATAAAAACATTTGTAATCGTTATTTTGAGTTTTCCTATGTTTGTGCCTGGTTTTGAAGGGTTTAAGGATCCCTATGTCATCTTCCTGGTGGGATGGTATTTGTAGAAGAATAAAATGTCCATAGTTTTAAAGTTTTATAATTTTTATTGATTTTTTAAGATTTAAACCATTGTTTAAAGGTTTTCTGGTGTTTAGGTTTAGTTTTAAGGGGCTAAGGGTTCTAATGTCGCTTCATAGTAGAGTGTTAATTGTAGAAGAATAAAATGTGGATAGTTTTATGGATTTATAATTTGTATTAATTTGTTTAGTTTTTTGTCGTTATTTCAAGGTTTTCCATATTTTAGTTTAGTTTAAGGGTTTTAAGGGTCCTAACATCCTCTTCCTGATGGGATGATAATTGAAAAAGATAAAATGTTCGTAGTCTTGTAGTTTTATAATATTTATTAATTTTAAAATGTTTTTATAAAAGCATTTGTAATCGGTATTTTGAGTTTTCCTATGTTTGGGCCTGGTTTTGAAGGGTTTAAGGATCCCTATGTCATCTTCCTGGTGGGATGGTATTTGTAGAAGAATAAAATGTCCATAGTTTTAAAGTTTTATAATTTTAATTAATTAAAAGTTTTAACCGGCCATTACAAGTTTCCTTATGTATTAGGTTAGTTTTGAGGGGTCTATAGGGTCCCACTGTCATTATCCTGATGGGTTGGCAATAAAATGCCCACAGTATAATATTCTATAAAAAGAAGGGGGTTAAGGTTAGGATTGGTATAGAGGCAAGAGTGTAGACATAGGGCTCCAAAGTAAGGGAGTAAGGTTAGGTTTAGGAGGGCTAGGCTTAAGAGGTTAGGTTGGGTTTATGGGCTGGAATTAGATTTTGGTGTTTTAGGAGGTTAAGGTTAGGGATTGAAGAACTGGGTTAGGGTATTTGGAGTTAAGGTTTAGGGGTTGGGGTTAGGTAAGGGGGGTATTTTTGGGGTTAGGGATCAGGTTAGGAGTTAAGGCGTTTAGGATTGGTTCAAATGAGGGGATCTTGTTAGGTTAGGTTATAGTGTTAAGAGGGTTGAGGTTAGGGAAAAAAAAGACTGGTTAGGGGTTAGGTAAGCTTTAGGGTTGGAAGGGGTTAAGGTTAGGGAAGAATCATCGGGTTAGGTTTAGGCTTTGTGGAATGGATATAGGTTGGGTTCCAGAAAGGGGGTAGGGATTAGGTCTCAGGGATGGGGAGAAGAAGAAAGTCATTGGGAGGTTTAGAGTATTAGGGTTTATGTAGGAGTAGAAGAGTTAGGGAGAAGAGGGTCTGGTCCGGACCTCCCAACCCCTGCCGGGGCGTGTACACTCTCACTCCACACACCCCTCAGTAAGAGGGGAGGGAGGAGAGTCAGTAGAAAAGGATAAGTAAGTTTAAGATTAGGTTATTGAGGTTTATGTAGGAGTAGAAGAGTTAGGGAGAAGAGGGTCTGGTCCGACCTCCCAACTCCCCCTGTCGATCACACTCTCCCACACCCCCCAGTAAGAGGGGAGGGGAGGAGAGTCAGTAGGAAGGATAAGTAAGTTTAAGATTAGGTTATTGAGGTTTATGTAGGAGTGGAAGAGTTAGGGGAGAAAAGGGTCTGGTCCGACCTCTCAACCCCCCTGCCGGATCGGGAGCCAGCTCACTCCCCACGCCCCAACAGAAAGGGGCGGGGAGGGAGTGGATAAAAGGAAAGGAGAAAACTTTATCTGGAGGAAAATAATTATTTTATTTATTTTTTATTTATTTATAGGATGGGAATCTGACATGGATGTATTCCTGCATGAATTGCCTGGAATAATTTTCCAAGTATCATCATTTTCCCCATTTTTATTTTAATTATTATTATTTTTCCATTTTTTAAACATGTAAAAAAAACAGTGAAGAACAAGATAGGAGAACAATAAAAGAACAATAAACAGTTTGGATTATTTACATGATGTGGCAATATAATAAGATCTTACATTTGAAGAGTTCCTGGTAAAATGACATTGTTAGGTAGTTTCCTCTTCCTCATTCAGTCCAAAGGGGTACATGGTGCCCAGTCTAATGATCCATCCCTCGCTTTGTTTTGATCTCCTCTGAGGGAAGGTCCAGGTTTCGTCATGTTCCAATCCTCGATGAAGAAGTTTCCAGCACCATGATCCCGAAATGTCTCTGCCAGGTGGGTGGATGGTTCCAAAGGTTGGTAAATCTGTCCATGTATTGGGTTCTTCTGTTGTGTATCGATTTGGATGTCTGGCCAACATATTTTTGAGGGCATTTTTGCAAGTTATCAGGTAAACACAGTTAGTGAGTGTTAAAGATAGGGTCTTGGTAAGTTTATTCCTCTTTTGGTTTTCGGATTTTTGACTGGTTTCTCTCTGTTGGTTGTGGTTTTGTTTTTGGGGGTTGTAATTTGGCCCTGACCAGCAAATTCTTTAGATTTGGGCTCTTCTTGTAGGCCGAGATAATCTACAATTTTGGGCCGGGTAGTTTCAGAGAGTGTTTCCAAGAAGGCGCTTCAGTAGTTGGGTCTGTCCGTAACTGTGTAGTTGGAGAAGAGGGATACCGGGGGATAAGATTATCCTTTTGCTTGTTTGTTCCTGGTTGTCTTTGTGTTTTTGTGGGGTCTTCAAATTCACCTGTTTTTGAACCTTCTGAGGAAGGATCTCTGGTATCCCCTCTGTCTCAAGGTTTTGTTAATGGGTGCAGTAGCATCCAGCTCATCTTTGGGGATTACCGCAGATTCTTTTAAATCTAATGAGTTGAGATTTGTAAATCCCCTTGAACACATGTTGTGGATGGAAACCGCGCTTTGTGTAATAGAGCTGTATGTGTGGCGGGTTTAAAAAAACCTTGGTATCAAGTTTTCTTGTGTCAAGAAAGTTACGCCCTTGGTATACCGGGACGTCTAAGAAATGGACCCTCAAATCGGTAAGACAGGGTCGAAGTTGGATCGAGTAGTTGATGTTTGTTGAGGGTTTGCACGAACTCAGTAAAGTCATTCTCTGAGTGTGTCCAAATACCAAAGATGTCATCTAGGTACCTGAAATACATCAGTGGTTTCTTTAGAATTTGGGGAAGACTGTGTCTTCCCAATCTGCCATATAGATGTTGGCGTATGCTGGAGCTTAATTTCTTCCCATTGCCGCGTTCCCTTGATTTGTAAGTAGATTTTGTCGCTGGAAAATAAAGTCATTCTTAGTTAAGTTGATTTCCAAGAGTTTGAGAAGTTCTTCTTCTGGTCTACCCGGTCGGGTATTTCTTGAACCATTTTTTGACCGCGGCCAAACCGAGAGAAATCTCTCAATATTTGTGTACAAGCTCCCTACATCCATTGTGAAGAGTTTAAAAATCCTCTGTGATTGTTATTTGGCCGAGTTTATCGATAAAATCTGTAGTATCCTTTAGATAACTTGGGTGTCTATTGGAGAGAGGTGTGAGGAAGGAATCTAGGTACTCAGCGACCCCACAACTCCTCCGCACGCAGTCGGAGACTATTGGTCTGCCCGGTGGTATGTTTTCATTCCATTTTTCTCGTGGTTTATGGATCTTAGGAAGGATGTAGAAGAGCCTGGGTCTATGGGGTGTCTGTCCTTTTAGGTATATAACCTGTTTCTTGGATAGGTGTCGCTTAACCAACAGCGTATCCAGGATCTGTGCTATTTCTATGGCTGTGTCATCTTTCACTGACTGGTTTAATGGGATGTAATATTTGGCATCTGTCAACGGGCGTAGTGCCTCCTTAATCATAATCTGCCCTATCCATTATCACCAATGCGCTTCGCCCTTATCGGGCTGGTTTTAGCACTAGATTTTGGTTTTCCATAAGATCTAATAGTGCCTTTTGCCTCGCATCTGTTAGGTTAGGTCTGTTCTGGATAGGCTTTAGAGTCTTTAAGGTCTGGAGGTCCTTTTATTAAGTCAAGGGTTGGTGTGGGTATTTTAGAGGTATCTGGTTCCCATGTTGATGGCTTTTGGAAAGGTTTCCTGATCGGAGTCAGGCTTGGAGCCAAAGTAGGAGAGGATTTTAAGTCTCCTATGGTATTGGAGCGAGATCTACCCCCATTGCACTTCATAGTACTAGGCGCTTTGTTGATGGAATAAAGGAGAGACCTTTTTAAGAAGGCTGGTATGTGCCTCATTTAGTTTGAAAGTGGAAGACAGATTAACGATCTCTTTATCATGCGGGGTTTCAGGGGGGGGTCCCTTTAGAAAAAAAAAAGTCCCTCCAGTATCTCAAAATACTCCACAGCCGTTTGGGGGACCAGTGGATGCCATCCGGAAGGGTGTTAAAGATTTCTGCTCGTATTTTAAGCATCTGTGTCCAGTTTGTAAGATTAGTGCATTTAAGGTTTCTATGTTCCCTTTATAGCTTCAAGGAGGTCTTCCCAATGGTTGATTAGGGGATTCTGATTGTAGCATTAGGGAATGTGGTTACCGCCGCAGTTAGCATTGCCTGTAAATCCTTTTGGAGGTGGGCTTTGTTGGATATCTTCCTGTTATTGATTCCAAAGGACAGGATGACCTTTTCCACTTTATCGCTGGTGGGTGTGTTATTATTTTTAACAGGTGGGCCGCATGGCTAAGGTTACCCGGAAGCAATCAACTTGCACTTTGGTGTGGGTGGACGAATGGTAGTCGAGACAGGTTGGGAGTCACGACATATGAAGGGTCTTCGGGTAGGGTCCAGGCGGTATTTGTTGCCATGGTGGGGTGTGTCTGGAAAAAGAACATTTGAGAGGTGTTTTGGTGGGGCGACTTGGGTGTTGTGGAGGTGTGTGGTTGTGGGGGCTTTTCATGGGTTGGTTTTTGGTCCGTCTGGATATCCCTCACTTATCCTTTTCTTTTTTTGGGGGTGGAGCCATTGAAGGGATTGGGTTATCCGGAGGAGGAGGTCTGGGCTGAATTTGCGCGGTCCGTTTCCTGGTTGTATTGGGTTATTTGGGATGGGGATCTGCTCGGTTTGGCTGGAAGTTGAGGTGGTGGGTTGGGTGGGGTTTAGGAGGTCGAGGATGAGTGGGTTGAGGCTTCTTTAATAGTGGCCTCGGATAGGCGCTTTGATGTCTTCTGGGCCCACTTAATAGCTACTTTGAAGGAGTTTTCCCACCTCTTGGGGGGCTTTGAAAGAAAGCTTGGATTTTGAGCTACATCTACCAGGTCCCGGTAGTGTTCTTGTAATATTTGCATGGGAGGTGTAGGACCAATTCAAAGCATTGCCTGTTTTGAGGAGGTCGGTTTTGGCATTGGGGAAGGTAGGGTGATTGTTTTGATCAGGTGTTCCTGTGTTTTTTAATGTTCCCTGGGATTCTGTCGGAAAGATCCGTGTTCCGTAGGTGGTGGTAGATTTTATCAGTTTCGACATCTCCTTGGTTGTTTCCTTCCGGAAATTGAGGGGATTTTGTTTTCCCGCCATGTTTGGTCTGTGATAGAAAAGAGATTGAGTTAGGATAGTGGTTGGCTGGACCATTGTCATAATGGACTTATGGTGAGCTAACTAGTCCGATAGGCTCTGGCTAGGTTAGGTGGTTAAAATCTTCTTCGATCAACCCCCCACCCGGAATTGGACCGAGCAGTTTGGGATAGGGAAGCAAAGGTATTGCACTGGGTCCGTCCCCCCCAGTTTTGCTCAAACCCGTCCGACAATGTCCTCGTTCTAGGGTGCGTATGGTATGAAAGGAAAGCAGGATAGTAGCAAGGCGGATCGGCCGAAGCATAGTGTGTGTGGTATCCATGATCCTATGTGGCAGGGAGGATCAGGGGATACTACCCACAACAGGCCCCGCGCATTCACCGCAGTGGATGCGTCACGGTAGTTGTGATCTTCCGGGCTTCCATCCTCCCCAGTCGCATGACAACCAGTGGGGAAGAAGGAAGTCCAACAGAAGCCCAGAGTCGACTGTAAACCTCAGAGCTCACCGGGCGCTGGAGGACGCCAGAGTAACCCGGAGAAACTGGAAGGCCAAGGGTGCACGCCTAAGAAAAAGACCTGATTGTCTTTGAGAGAGGGGGTGGTTGGAGTTGGTCTATCTTAGAAGCTAGATTTTAGGACACATCGTCAGTAGTGCACCCCAGCATCATCGAAGTGTTTCGCCATTTCAAACTAGACACTCTCCGCATAGTGTGCCCCACCGGGTTGATCAGATCCCGTGTGTCCCATGTCCAATTGATCGAGGTCTTAGGGGTGGAATTTTGGTAAGAATTTGAGATGAGTCTAGGATCAATAAACTAGAAGTAATCTAAGGGTTATTATTTTTGCTGTTTATGCCTGGATTAATACGGAAAACAAAAAGGAAAACTGCGTCAAGGCTAGCTATTTTGGCTGAAAATACTGTTGTTAAAAAGGATAAAATTGTTAAAAGAGTTGTAAAGGGAAGGGGCCTAGGTCCGGTGCATCTCCGGCATGGCCACCTAAGCTGGGCCAGGGATGTAGAATTTAGGTGGTAAAAGTTTCAGGGTAAGTGAAGGAGGTGTTGGTAGACGTCCATAGTGTGCCAAAGACCCATAACACGCCATCGGTCAGAGGGAGGACACTGATGGTAGTTGCTGGTTCTGGGGTTTTCTGCAGTGCCATAAATGACCTGATGATCAGGGGGGAAGGCAGGTCACCGGTCTGAACACCAAGGGTCATCACACACCCATAGCACGCCGTCGGCTAGAGGGGAGAGTAGAGACACGATTGGTTGCATGCCAAAGCGCACCGCAATCCCATAACACGCCGTCGGTTAGAGGGGACCGCAGTTACGTCAATGGCGGTGCATGTTCAGTCTTTCAGAACCCCAAGACTCAACACCATCCCATAACACGCCGTCGGTTAGAGGGGAAAGTGGGGAGACCATTGGGTGCATGTCACCAAGAACTAGCAGTCCCGTAGCACGCCGTCGGCCAGAGGAGAAAGCAGTCTAAAGGTGGCAATGCATGTTCCTAGGTTAGAGTGCAATCCCATAATCACCGGACAAACAGGGGGCAAAGCAGGCTGCCGTCAGAGCCCCATAGTCTGTCATAATCCCGTAACACGACGTCGGTCAGAGGGGAAGATGACAAAGCTATGGTTGCACGCCTACAATGGGATTGAGCGAATAGAACCGAATCAAACGTGTGTGGTGCAAGATGGACTGTGCATTGGTGAGGCTAACCCTCGTAAAGACTTGGCGACATTTAAGGTCCTGATTGCCCTGGACCACCACACCGCGTGCTGTCCAAAGGGACCCGGGGCTGCATACTTACCGTCTGTCTGCCAACAAACCACTTGTTATCACCGTTAGGTTACCATGGTTTGGCCAGAACAGAACCTGAAGATCGGTGGTTGGTTTTTGAAGTGAGGGCTGAGGGAGCAAGTGTGATAACCTACCCAGGAAAGGCCCCTGGTGAGGTTAAACACCCTGTCCGTTGGTTGGCTGCCGCTGAAGCACTGGAAAGTGCTGAAACCGCCGCGTATGGATCTCTGGTGAGTCGTCCTGGTGGTCCGTGCCTCTGCCGATGGAGCACTTAACAGTGCTGTTTTTTGGCCGATGATGGCCGGTCCTGCGTGGTCCTCTTCGGTGGGGCACTAAACAGTGCCGTTTTTGCCGCCAAATGGCCGTTCTGTGCTGTCTGCGCCGTGGAATAGCACTGTAACAGTGCTGCTGTTGGTCCTTCTCCTTCTGCAGTCACCGAGGTGTCGAGGGAGCTGGAGTCCTCTGACGAATGTCCAACTGCCGCCGTCTCCCGATTCTGCCCGATTCTTCAGTCTTCCAGGAGTCGCCCGTAGGTTGGAAATACTTCGATTTCGGGTTTGTTGCAAGAGGTAGGTCATTTTCAGTGTGGTTATCCTTGCTCATGGTGTTGAAATTGCTTTAAAGCAGATTTCCCATGTGGCAAAGTTGTTAAATTTGCATTCAAGACCTGAAAACGCTTTATTTCCTGTTAAATTTGCATAAACGGACCATGATGCTTTGTAAAACGGTTTTCCGAAACCATGGGAAAGGGAGATGGTTGGAAATAATGTGGTGGTGAATGGATTGTATGGGTTTTATGGGTTTGTATCACTGATCCACTCAGTAGAGTGAGGGTCTATGGACATTCCCGCCATCTCGATAGTGTGATGGCCATTGTAAAAGAATAAAATGTCTTTAGTTTATTAGTTTTTTAAAATTTTTTTTTAAAAAATATTTAAGTTTTTTCAATGTAGAGGTTGCAAATAGACCCAGTTTTAAGGGTTCTATGTTACCTCTTGCCATCCCCACATTGGGATGGTAATTGTAAAAGAATAAAATGTCAGTAATTTTAAAGTTTTATAATTTTTATTGATTTTTTTAAGATTTAAACCATTGTTTAAAGGTTTTCTGGTGTTTAGGTTTAGTTTTAAGGGGGCTAAGGGTTCTAATGTCGTCTTCATAGTAGAGTGTTAATTGTAGAAGAATAAAATGTGGATAGTTTTATGGATTGATAATTTGTATTAATTTGTTTAGTTTTTTTTGTCGTTATTTCAAAGGTTTTCCTATATTTTAGTTTAGTTTATGGGTTATTAAGGGTCCTAAACATCCTCCTTCCTGATGGGATGATAATTGAAAAAGATAAAATGTCGTGAGACTTGTAGTTTTATAATATTTATTAATTTTAAAATGTTTTAAAAAAACATTTGTAATCATATTTTGAGTTTTCCTATGTTTGTGCCTGGTTTTGAAGGGTTTAAGGATCCCTATGTCATCTTCCTGGTGGGATGGTATTTGTAGAAGAATAAAATGTCCATAGTTTTAAAGTTTTATAATTTTTATTGATTTTTTAAGATTTAAACCATTGTTTAAAGGTTTTCTGGTGTTTAGGTTTAGTTTTAAGGGGCGATAAGGGTTCTAATGTCGTCCTCATAGTAGAGTGTTAATTGTAGAAGAATAAAATGTGGATAGTTTTATGGATTTATAATTTGTATTAATTTGTTTAGTTTTTTTGTCGCTATTTCAAGGTTTTCCTATATTTTAGTTTAGTTTAAGGGTTTTAAGGGTCCTAACATCCTCTTCCTGATGGGATGATAATTGAAAAAGATAAAATGTTCAGTAGTCTTGTAGTTTTATAATATTTATTAATTTTAAAATGTTTTTATAAAAGCATTTGTAATCGTTATTTTGAGTTTTCCTAATGTTTGGGCCTGGTTTTGAAGGGTTTAAGGATCCCTATGTCATCTTCCTGGTGGGATGGTATTTGTAGAAGAATAAAATGTCCATAGTTTTAAAGTTTTATAATTTTAATTAATTAAAGTTTTAACCGCCATTACAAGTTTCCTTATGTATTAGGTTAGTTTTGAGGGGTCTAAGGGTCCCACTGTCATTATCCTGATGGGTTGGCAATAAAATGCCCACAGTATAATATTCTATAAAAAGAAGGGGGTTAAGGTTAGGATTGGTATAGAGGCAAGAGTGTAGACATAGGGCTCAAAGTAAGGGAGTAAGGTTAGGTTTAGGAGGGCTAGGCTTAAGAGGTTAGGTTGGGTTTAAGGGGCTGAATTAGATTTTGGTGTTTTAGGAGGTTAAGGTAGGGATTGAAGAACTAAGTTAGGGTATTTGGGGTTAAGGTTTAGGGTTGGGGTTAGGTAAGGGGGGTATTTTGGGGTTAGGGATCAGGGTTAGGAGTTAAGGAGTTTAGGATTGGTTCAAATGAGGGGGATCTTGTTAGGGTTAGGTTATAGTGTTTAAGGGGTTAAGGTTAGGGAATAAAAAGACTGGGTTAGGGGGTTAGGTAAGCTTTAGGGGTTGAAGGGGTTAAGGTTAGGGAAGAATCATCGGGTTAGGTTTAGGCTTTGTGGAATGGATATAGGTTGGGTTCAGGAAAGGGGTAGGGATTAGGTTCAGGGATGGGGAGGAGGAAGAAAGTCATTGGGAGGTTTAGAGTATTAGGGTTTATGTAGGAGTAGAAGAGTTAGGAGAAGAGGGTCCCACTCCGGACCCCAACCTCCCCCTGCCGGATCGGTACAGCACTTCACTCCCAAACCCCTCAGTAAGAGGGGAGGGAGGAGAGTCAGTAGAAAGGATAAGTAAGTTTAAGATTAGGTTGATTGAGGTTTATGTAGGAGTAGAGAAGAGTTAGGGAAAAGAGGGTCTGGTCCCACCTCCCAACCCCCTGCCGGATCGGGCTGTACACTCACTCCCACACCCCCCAGTAAGAGGGAGGGGAGGAGAGTCGCAGTAGGAAGGATAAGTAAGTTTAAGATTAGGTTATTGAGGTTTATGTAGGAGTGGAAGAGTTAGGGGAGAAAAGGGTCTGGTCCGACCTCCTCAACTCCCCCTGCCGGATCGGGTTGTGGTGCTCACTCCCACGCCTCAACAGAAAGGAGCGGGGAGGAGAGTGGATAAAAGGAAAGGGAGAAAAACTTTATCTGGAGGAAAATAATTATTTTATTTATTTTTATTTATTTATATAGGATGGAAATGCTGACATGGATGTGGTGGTTAAAATCTCTCGATGCTACACCCCCACCCGAATTGGAACGAGCAGTTTGGGATAGGGAAGCAAAGGTATTGCACTGGCCGCCGCTCGCCAGTTTTGCTCCAAACCCGTCCGACAATGTCCTCGCTTCTTAGGTGCTGTGGGTATGAAAGGAAAGCAGGATAGTAGCAAGGCGGGATCGGCCGAAAAGATAGGTGTGTGTGGTATCCAATGATCCTATGTGGCAGGGAGGATCAGGGGGGATACCACAAACAGGCGTCCCAAGCGCATTCACCGGCCAGTGGATGCACCACGGTAGTAGCTGTATCTTCCCGCGGCCCCCTCCATCCCCCCCGCCCAAGCAGACAAAACAGTGGGGAAGAAAGAGAAGTCACAGACAGAAGCTCATGAGCCTCATGGTGATAACACCGTCTCCAGGACGGGAGGGCAACCCAGAAACTGGAAGGCCAAGGGGACAGCTTCAACTAAAAAAGACCTGACTTGTGTGTGGGATGAAGGTTGGTCTATCTTAGAAGCTAGATTTAGGACAATCAAGTAGTGCACCACGCTGGGGTAGGTTAGGGTTAGGAAGTTAGGGTTAGGGTTAGGGTAGGAACCGGGACACGAAGTTTGGTATTTTTGAATGGAGACACATTGAAGTGAGGCTCAATTTAACGAAAATGGTACTCCACAGAACTCCACCATGCATTCCAATGGGCCCAACAGTGTCAAAATGTTCCGGAATTGCAGTGGACCCAGCTTTGGATGACCCAACATTTTGGGAAAAATTCCCGACACCAGGTGGCGCCGAGAGCCAAAATTTAGGGCCAAGATCGTAGTATTCACCCTGATAGACATTTTGAGTCCCTATCACTCTAACCGATAATATAAATATGATATATTTATTAAATATGATATATTTATAATAATCATAAGCCCATTAACCCAACCTCTCCTTGTGGGTCCCTCTCAAAAGATTTTTTTTATTGAATATAATATAAATATGACATATTGACAATAATCATAAGTTCAAGTGCCCCCTCCCTCTCCCCACGGAGGCCCACCGACCCAACTTGTCTTTGTGGGTCCCTCTCAAATGAATTTTCTTTTTTATTGATGTATTGTAAAATATGACATATATAATAATCATGTGTTGAAGTGCCCCCCTCAGCCTTCAAGGAGCCCACCGAACCCAACTTCCCTTTGTGGGTCCCTCTCAAATGAAATTTTTTTTTTCATTGAATATAATACATAAGTTCAAGTGCCCCCCAACACGCACCGAAAGCAGCAAACTTCTCTCATCACGAAAGTGAATCAATATAATACGTCATACGCACGTGTAGCGATAAGTTGGAGGGGTCCTCACGGGGGCCCCCCCGGGGCTCCCCACCCCCTCACGGCCCCCGGGGCCCCTGATGTGGGCTCCAAGATCCCAGTTCGAACCCAACTTCTCTTTTGGGGGTCCTCACAAGTCAAGCTTCGCTTGTTTTATTACATACAGGTCAAGGATAAGTTGGAGAGGCTCCCCACCTCGCGGAGGCTCTCGGGGCCCCCGAACGAGGACCAGCATCCCAGTTTGACCTATCTTATCGCTATAAGTCCCTGCAAGTCAGATTTCACCTGTACACACGACGCCAACAGCAGTATGCCAGTCGACTAGGGCCCCCACGGGCCAGGAGGCCTTTAGTCCCCTGACGGGCCCCACATGACCGATCTTCTATATTAGATATAATGTACATATATCTATATACATAAAGATATTTATTCATTTATTTCCTATATATATATATATATATATATTTATTCATTCATTCATTTATTTCGCATATATCTGTATATTTAGTTCTTTATTCTCAATATGTCTATTTATTTATTTACCCGTATTTTTACATATTATATTGTATGTATTTGTATATAAACACGTATATGTATATATGTGATATATTTTTGTTCATTCATTCATTCATTTATTTCAGATATATCCATATCAGAGGTCACACCAGGGGTCCCTCCAATAGTAACTCCAAGGCCCTCACTCCGGGCCCAACATGACCGAAAGTGCACCCTCCATCCTCTCAAAAGGGGTCCCTCCCAAAATAACTCCAAGAGCTCTCCGGATGGGGCCCAACATGACGGACTGCACCCAACCTCTCGGAAAGGGTCCCTCCAATAATGTCATTCCACTCCAGCAGTTCAGCCACCTCCTTAACAAGATGTCACAGATGATGATGAGATGATGATGATGATGATGATGATAAATGATGACATCAACACCAGCTAATAGTTCAGTATTAAAGATTTATTACAGAACGGACCTAGTGTCACACCACACACACACTCAGATATCATGTGATTGCAGTCTTGTTGTGAGCCACGCATGACCGAACTTCTATATACATATATCTATATACATATAGATATTTATTTATTTATTTCCTATAATATATATATATATATATATATATTTATTCATTCATTTATTTCGCATATATCTGTATGTTTAGTTATTTATTTCGTATATGTCTATTTATTTATTCATTTACCCATATTTTTACATATTATATTGTATGTATTTGTATATAAACATGTGTACATGTATATTTATTTATTTATTTATTTGTTCATTCATTTATTGCTGTATATCCATATCAGAGGTCACACCAGGGGGTCCTCCAATAGTAACCCGCGCCCCACCACCGGGCCCAACATGACCGACTGCACTCCATCCTCTCAATGCGGTCTCCTCCAAAATAACTCCAAGAGCCCCTCGATGGGGCCTCAACATGACGGACTGCACCCAACCTCTCGTACGGGTCCCTCCAACAATGTCATTCCACTCCAGCAGTTCAGCCACCTCCTTAACAAGATGTCACAGATGATGATGATGATGATGATGATGATAATGATGACATCACGCCAGCGCTAATAGTTCAGTATTAAAGATTTATTACAGAACGGACCTAGTGTCACACACACACACACACACTCAGATATCATGTGATTGCAGTCTTGTTGTGAGCCACGCATACGACCAACTTCTATATACATATATCTATACATATAGATATTTATTTATTTATTTCCAAATATATATATAATATATATATTTATTCATTCATTTATTCTATATATCTGTATGTTTAGTTATTTATTTCATATATGTCATTTATTTATTCATTTACCCATATTTTACATATTATATTGTATGTATTTGTATATAAACATGTGTACATGTATATTTATTTATTTATTTATTTGTTCATTCATTTATTTCGTATATCCATATCAGAGGTCACACCAGGGGTCCTCTCCAATAGTAACTCCAAGGCCCCACCGGCCCAACATGACCGACTGCACCCATCCTCTCAAGCGGGTCCCTCCAAAATAACTCCAAGAGCTCTGATGGGGCCCAACATGACGGACTGCACCCAACCTCTCAATGCGGGTCCCTCCAACAATGTCATTCCACTCCAGCAGTTCAGCCACCTCCTTAACAAGATGTCACAGATGATGATGATGATGATGACATCACGCCAGCGCTAATAGTTCAGTATTAAAGATTTATTACAGAACGGGCCTAGTGTCACTCACACACACACACACACACACACACACACACACACTCAGATATCATGTGATTAATCTTGTTGGGAGCAACCGGGCTCCCTAACTCACCTTCAGCGACGCGTCACAATGGGGCCCAATGGGGCCCAAGTCACCTAATGGGGCCCAGGCGTGTTACAATGGGGCCCAATGGATCCCAACTTGTCACAATGGGACCCAGCTTGTGGCAATGGGCCCCAGGTGGACCCAACATAAGCCAGTTATGCCCTTTTTATCTGGACTCAATGGGATCCAACTTATCCCAATGTGGCCCAATGGGGCCCAGTCATCCCTAACGGGCCCAGCTACATGGGGGCCCAATGGGCCCAACTTGTCACAATGGGACCCAGCTTTGTGCAATGGGCCCCATGACCCACAAGTGCCCTTTTCTCCCATCAAGGCTCCAAGTCGTCCAACGGGCCCAGGTGCAGTTACTAATGGGGCCCAATGGGTCCCAACTTGTCCCAATGGGACCCAGCTTGTGGCAATGGGCCCCAGGTGGACCCAACATAAGCCAGTTATGCCCTTTTATCTGGACTCAATGGGATCCAACTTTATCCCAATGTGGCCCAGCTTGTTACAATGGGACCCGATGGGGCCCAGCGTCCAATGGGGCCCAATGGGGCCCAATGGGACCCAGATTTGCCCAATTGACTCAGAATTGGCCCAAATAAAACACATTCATGCCCAATTAACTGGACTCAATGGGTTCCAACTTGTTCCAATGTGACCCAGCTCTACCCAATGGGGCCCAGCTTAGTACAATGGGACCCAATGGGGCCCAACTTGGCGGAGGGAAGTCGGATCTTAAGACGCAACGCGGGTTTGGGTGTCTCTTGTCAAGACCCAGCTCTCCTGCACTTCAAATCGAACCACCGCCGCTGCCGGGCGGGTCCGGCGCGGTTGTTTTTGGGGTCGCGGACCGTATCACCGCTTGGACCCAATACCTCTGTCTCAACACGCTACGACATAGGGCACCTAACATGATCGAAAGTGCACCCAACCTATCGGTGTGGGTCCCTCCAATGTTAAACTGATAATACAAACGCGTGACCGGTCCTCACCTCGGCGGAACTCGCGACTCTACGGACCGGGCGCGGCCCAACGTGGTTTTTTGGGGGTCGGGGCGCGAACCCAGTATCTCCGCTTGGACTCGGACAATTCGCCTAACCACGCACGTACATAGGGCAACCTAACATGACAGAGTGCACCCAACCTATCGGTGTGGGTCCCTCCAATGTTAAACTACATACCAAACGCGGACCGGTCCTCACCTCGAAGGAACTCTCGCACTGCCGTAACCGGTACTCTCCGATAGAAATACTTACTGTCGGGCTTCAATAATTCACCCAACAACCCGCTATGGACCCTATCAGTGGGCCGGCCGACCTTCTTCGACTTTTAAGGTCAAATTCCGTGACCTCCTCGCGGGCCTGACGGGCGAATCCATGTCCCTAAGGTCCGGCTGGACCTCCTCCTCGACTCCCAAAGCGCCCGCGCAGCCGAGCTGAAGGCTGTTCGCCCCTCGCGCTCTAACGGTGCCCCGGCAGGGCACTTCAGGGCCCGTTGAGGCTTTTCGCGCACTTCTTCACCTTTGCCAAACCACGGGAAATTTAAAGGTCCTGAGAGGACTCGGCTTTGAAAGGGCGCCGCAGCTGGGCGGGTCCTCGCCTGCCGGCTCCCTGGCGACCAAGCCGCCTCGGCGCAGGCCCCCAGGCTTAGCGGAGGCCTTACTAAAAGGTTGATGCAAGATCTGGTGCTGGAATAACATTAAAAAGAGATTTTCACACACACACACACACACACACACACACACACACACACACACACACACACACACACACTCATACACACGCTGAGGCCTTTCGCACCCTGCGCGGACCTTTGCCAAACCACGGGCAATTTAAACGGTCCTGAGCGGACTCGTGCTTCGAAAGGGAGCTGCTCGCACTGGACCTCTGGTGGAGCCCCCGCCGCTGGGGCCTCGGCTCCGCGGAGGCTTTTTCGCTTCCAAGGGCGAGCGAGCCCCCTTGGAAGCTTAGGCTTAGAGGAGGCCTTTTTCTGACCCGTCGCGACTTTCGTGAAACACGGGCCGATCGGGACTTCCGGGCGGGATTGGCGGCTTGCGAACGGGCGGGCGGGTCGTAGGCGGGACGCCGAACGGGCCCCCGTCGTTTCGGCCCCTGGGAGGCCCCCGGAAGAACCGGCTACGGGAAGGGCGCCGGGCCGGGTAATGCTTTTAGTCGCTGCCCCCGCACTCCACCGCTGGAGTTTGGGGCCCATTGGAGCTCAAACCAAAGGTTCTCACCCTGAAAGGACTCGCACCTACGAACCGGTCCTCTCCCATAGAAACACATACAGAGTCGGGCCTCCAGATGTTGCTCCTCGCCTCCAGATGTTGTTCCTCGCTTCCGGCTGCTGGCGTCAACCCGCTGGCTTCCCCGCTTCACGCTGACAAATCGGGTATCGGAGCTGCTCGGGCGACCTCGGGCGCTACGGCCACCGCGATTCGAGGCGTCGCGTCCGCCCCCGACGGGCCCGGACGGCTTTCAGCAGCGGACCGAGCGCCTTTGAAGCGTCGGCGCTTAGAGGAGGCCTTTTTCTGACCTCGCCGACTTTCAAGAAACACGGGCCGATCGGGACTCTCGGCGGGATTGGCGGCTTGCGTAACGGGTGAGCGCTGATCGGCGGGACGCCGGACGGGCCCGGCAGTTTGGGGCCCCTGGGAGGCCCCCGCGAAGAACCGCCACGGGAAGGCTGCCGCCATGCTGGTACGCTTTGGGTCTCGAGGGGCTCCGCGACTCCACCGCTGGAGTTTAGGCGCCCATTGGAGCTCAAACCACAGGTTCTCACCGCGGGACTCGCGCAACTACCTACCGGGTCCCTTCTACTATAGAGACACATACAAAACTGGGCTTTTGACGGCTGCCAATAATTCACCTGGAATGACTTTGCGGGTCCCTATCAGTGGGCTGCGCCGACCTCTCGACCTTTAAGGTCAAATTACGTGACCTCCAGTGGCGCCAGACGGGCGAATCTGGCGCCCCAGCGTCCGTTGGACCTCCTCCGCGCTCCCAAAGCGTCCGCGAGCCGATGCGAGGGCTTTGCCCCCGCGCTCTCGAACGGTGCCCGCAGGACACTCAGGGCCCGCTGAGGCCTTTCGCGACCCTTCGCGACCTTTGCCAAACCATCGGGCAATTTAAACGTCCTGAGCGGACCTTCGCTGCTTCGAAACGGTGGCGTGGCTGCTACGGCGGGACTCGCGGAGCCCCACCGCTTCGGGCTCCTCTCAGTCTCAGCGGAGGCCTTTTTTCGCTTCCAAGGGCGGACCGAGCTGCCCTTGGAAGCTCAGGCTTAGAGGAGGCCTTTTTCTGACCTGACCCTGGGAGGCCCCCGCGAAGAACTGGCCACGGGAAGGCGCTGCCGCTTCGGGGGGCACGTATTCGGGGTCGCGCGGCCCCCGCGACTGGAGTTTGGGGCCGATTGGAGCTCAAACCAAAGGTTCTCACCCCGGAGGGACTCGCACCTACGAACCGGGTCCTCTCCCATAGAAACACATACAGAGTCGGGCCTCCAGATGTTGCTCCTCGGCCTCCAGATGTTGTTCCTCGCTTCCGGGCGCTACGGTCACTCGCTGGCTTCCCGGCCCACGCGAAAATCGGTATCGGAGCTGGCGACTCGGCGCGCGGTCGGCTACCGCGATTCGAGGCGGCCGCGTCCGGCCCCCGACGGGCCCGGGACGGCTTTCAAGGGCGGACCGAGCCGCCCTTGGAAGCTCAGGCTTAGAGGAGGCCTTTTTCTGACCCGTCGCGACTTTCAAGAAACACGGGCCGATCGGGGACTTCCGAAGGGATTGGCGGCTTGCGAACGGGTGAGCGCGATCGCGGCGGGACGCCGGACGGGGCCCCGGCAGTTTGGGGCCCCTGGGAGGCCCCCGCGAAGAACCGGCCACGGGAAGGCGCCGCCGCTTGCGCGGGTACGTTTTCTGGGTCTCGAGGGCCCCGCGACTCCACCGCTGGAGTTTGGGGCCCATTGGAGCTCAAACCACAGGTTCTCACCTCGGCGACTCGCGCAACTACCTACCGGGTCCTCTACGAAGAGACACATACGAAACTGGGCTTTTTGACGGCTGCCAATAATTCACCCAATGACTTTGCGGTCCTTATCAGTGGGCGCGTCGACCTCCTCGACTTTAAGGTCAAATTACGTACCTCCAGTGGCGCGGGGCGAATCTGCGCCCCAGCGTCCTGGACCCTCCTCAGCTCCCAAGGCCCACGCGAGGGTTAGCTCGGGCCCAACGGTGTTCCGCAGGAACTCAGGGCCCGTTGAGGCCTCAGCACTTCCACCTTGCCAAACCAGGGAACTTAAACGGTCCTGAGCTGACTCGGCTTCAAAAGGTGCTGGCGTTGGCGGGCGGACTCCTCGGGCGGAGCCTCACGGCTTCGGGGCCCTCAGTCTCAGCGGAGGCCTTTTTTCGCTTCCAAGGGCGGACCGAGCTGCCCTTGGAAGCTCAGGCTTAGAGGAGGCCTTTTTCTGACCTGACCCTGGGAGGCCCCCGCGAAGAACTGGCCACGGGAAGGCGCTGCCGCTTCGGGGTGCACGTATTCGGGGTCGCGCGGCCCCCGCGACTGGAGTTTGGGGCCGATTGGAGCTCAAACCAAAGGTTCTCACCCCGGAGGGACTCGCACCTACGAACCGGGTCCTCTCCCATAGAAACACATACAGAGTCGGGCCTCCAGATGTTGCTCCTCGGCCTCCAGATGTTGTTCCTCGGCTTCCGGGCCTTCCTCATACACCCAACCTATCGGTGTGGGTCCTCCAATGTTAAACTTCATACCAAACGTGACCGTCCTCACCGGCGGGAACCCGCACCTATGAACCGGTCCTCTCCGATAGAAATACTTTACGAGTCGGGCTTACAATAATTCATTCAGATGCGCAAGCTTGGCTGAGGCCTTTTGTGACCCTTTGCGACCTTTGCCAAACAACCCCCCCCCGTGGAGTCTTCGGGTCGAGTTTGGAGCCGCTTGGAGCTCAAACGACCGATTCTCCCACGAAAGTTTCCGGCACCTACAAACCGGGTCTTCCCCCAATCCAAATACATACAAAGGCCGCGGGCCCCCCAA
>NW_024375749.1:0-25991 GCF_010015445.1 Perca fluviatilis
ATGTATGGGTCACAGAGACCCGAAGGCCAGGGCCACGGTAGCAGGGAAATACCACGGAATAACGTATGGGTCACAGAGACCCGAAGGCCAGAGCTGCGACACCCGGGAAATACTACGGAATGACGTATGGGTCAGAGAGACCCAAAGGCCAGGGCCGCTGTATTGGAGAAATACCACGGAATAACGTATGGGTCATTGAGACCCGAAGGCCAGGGCCGCGGTAGCAGGGAAATACCACGGAATAACGTATGGGTCTCAGGGACCCGAAGGCCGGCAGCAGGGAAATACCACGGAATAACGTATGGGTCACAGAGACCCGAAGGCCAGAGCTGCGACAGCAGGGAAATACCACGGAATAACGTATGGGTCTCAGGGACCCGAAGGCCAGCGCCGCTGTATTGGAGAAATACCACGGAATAACGTATGGGTCACAGAGACCCGAAGGCCAGGGCCGCTGTATTGGAGAAAGACCACGGAATAACGTATGGGTCACAGAGACCCGAAGGCCAGGGCCGCTGTATTGGAGAAAGACCACGGAATAACGTATGGGTCACAGAGACCCGAAGGCCAGGGCCGCGGTAGCAGAAAATACCACGGAATAAGGTATGGGTCACAGAGACCCGAAGGCCAGAGCCGCGGTAGCAGAGAAATACCATTGAATAACGTATGGGTCAGAGAGACCCGAAGGCCAGGGCCGCGGTAGCAGAAAATACCACGGAATAAGGTATGGGTCAGAAAGACCCGAAGGCCAGAGCCGCGGTAGCAGAGAAATACCATTGAATGACGTATGGGTCAGAGAGACCCGAAGGCCAGGGCCGCGGTAGCAGAGAAATACCATTGAATAAGGTATGGGTCAGAGAGACCCAAAGGCCAGGGCCGCGGTAGCAGAGAAATACCATTGAATAACGTATGGGTCTCTGTGACCCAAAGGCCAGAGCCGCGGTAGCAGAGAAATACCATTGAATAAGGTATGGGTCAGAGAGACCCGAAGGCCAGAGCCACTGTAGCAGAGAAATAAGATTGAATAACGTATGGGTCTCTGTGACCCAAAGGCCATTGCCGCGGCAGTAGAGAAATACCATCCAATAACATATGGGTCCCAGAGACCCGAAGGCCAGGGCCGCTGTAGCAGAGAAATACCACTGAATACTGTATGGGTCTGAGAGACCCGAAGGCCAGAGCCGCTGTAGCAGAGAAATACCACTGAATACCGTATGGGTCAGAGAGACCCGAAGGCCAGGGCCGCGGTAGCAGAAAATACCACGGAATAAGGTATGGGTCAGAAAGACCCGAAGGCCAGGCCCGCGGTAGCAGAGAAATACCATTGAATAACGTATGGGTCACAGAGACCCGAAGGCCAGAGCCGCGGTAGCAGAGAAATACCATTGAATAACGTATGGGTCTCTGTGACCCAAAGGCCAGGGCCGCGGTAGCAGAGAAATACCATTGAATAACGTATGGGTCTCTGTGACCCAAAGGCCAGAGCCGCGGTAGCAGAGAAATACCATTGAATAAGGTATGGGTCAGAGAGACCCGAAGGCCAGAGCCACTGTAGCAGAGAAATAAGATTGAATAACGTATGGGTCTCTGTGACCCAAAGGCCATTGCCGCGGCAGTAGAGAAATACCATCCAATAACATATGGGTCCCAGAGACCCGAAGGCCAGGGCCGCTGTATTGGAGAAATACCAGCACGGAATACCGTATGGGTCACAGAGACCGAAGACGAGGCGCGGTATTGGAGAAATAGCACGGAATAATGGAATGGGTCACAGAGACCCGAAGGCCAGGGCCACGGTAGCAGGGAAATACCACGGAATAACAAATGGGTCACAGAGACCCGAAGGCCAGAGCTGCGACACCCGGGAAATACTACGGAATGACGTGTGGGTCAGAGAGACCCAAAGGCCAGGGCCGCTGTATTGGAGAAATACCACGGAATAACGTATGGGTCTCAGGGACCCGAAGGCTGGCAGCAGGGAAATACCACGGAATAACGTATGCGTCACAGAGACCCGAAGGCCAGAGCTGCAACAGCAGGGAAATACCACGGAATAACGTATGGGTCTCAGGGACCCGAAGGCCAGCGCCGCTGTATTGGAGAAATACCACGGAATAACGTATGGGTCACAGAGACCCGAAGGCCAGGGCCGCTGTATTGGAGAAAGACCACAGAATAACGTATGGGTCACAGAGACCCGAAGGCCAGGGCCGCGGTAGCAGAGAAATACCACGGAATAACGTATGGTTCAGAGAGACCCGAAGGCCAGAGCCGCTGTAGCAGAGAAATACCACTGAATACCGTATGGGTCACAGAGACCCGAATGCCAGGGCTGCGGTAGCTGAGAAATACCACGGAATAACGTATGGGTCACAGAGCCCCGAAGGCCAGAGCCGCGGTAGTAGAGAAATACCATGGAATAACGTATGGGTCACAGAGACCCGAAGGCCAGAGCCGCGACAGCAGGGAAATACCACGGAATAACGTATGGGTCTCAAGGACCCGAAGGCCAGCGCCGCTGTATTGGAGAAAGACCACGGAATAACGTATGGGTCACAGAGACCCGAAGGCCAGGGCCGCGGTAGCAGAGAAATACCACTGAATACCGTATGGGTCACAGAGACCCGAAGACCAGCGCCTCGGTAGTAGAGAAATACCACGGAATAACGTATGGGTCACAGAGACCCGAAGGCCAGAGCCGCGGTAGCAGAAAAATACCACTGAATACCGTATGGGTCAGAGAGACCCGAAGGCCAGGGCCGCGGTAGCTGAAAAATACCACGGAATAACGTATGGGTCACAGAGACCCGAAGGCCAGCGCCTCGGTAGTAGAGAAATACCACGGAATAACGTATATGGTCCAGAGACCGAAGGCCAGGCGCGGGTAGCAGGGAAATACCACGGAATAACGATAATGGGCGAAGAGACCCGAAGGCCAGAGCCGCGGTAACAGAGAAATACCACAGAATAACGTATGGGTCTCAGGGACCCGAAGGCCGGCAGCAGGGAAATACCATGGAATAACGTATGGGTCACAGAGACCCGAAGGCCAGAGCCGCTTTAGCAGAGAAATACCACGGAATAACGTATGGGTCACAGAGACCCGAAGGCCAGCGCCGCGGTAGCAGAGAAATACCACGGAATAACGTATGGGTCACAGAGACCCGAAGGCCAGAGCCGCGGTAGCAGAAAATACCACGGAATAAGATATGGGTCAGAGAGACCCGAAGGCCAGAGCCGCGGTAGCAGAAAATACCACGGAATAAGGTATGGGTCACAGAGACCCGAAGGCCAGAGCCGCGGTAGCAGGGAAATACCACTGAACACTGGCCAGGGTCATAGAGACCCGAAGCGCAACGCCAGGCCAATACAAAAAGTCCAACTGAACGGGTCCCTGTGACCCAAAGGACAACACAAGGGTTAAGATGACGTTCCAGCAACGTTATGCTAACGTTCCAGCAACGTTATGCAAACCTTGAATAATTACAGCAACATAACTGCAACGCTTTACGCTAACGTTCCAGCAACGTTTTTCTAACCTTAAGATGACGTTCCAGCAACGTTATGCTAACGTTCCAGCAACGTTTTTCTCCGCTGTATTGGAGAAAGACCACGGAATAACGTATGGGTCTCTGTGACCCAAAGGCCAGGGCCGCGGTAGCAGAGAAATACCATTGAATAACGTATGGGTCTCTGTGACCCAAAGGCCAGAGCCGCGGTAGCAGAGAAATACCATTGAATAAGGTATGGGTCAGAGAGACCCGAAGGCCAGAGCCACTGTAGCAGAGAAATAAGATTGAATAACGTATGGGTCTCTGTGACCCAAAGGCCATTGCCGCGGCAGTAGAGAAATACCATCCAATAACATATGGGTCCCAGAGACCCGAAGGCCAGGGCCGCTGTATTGGAGAAATACCACGGAATACCGTATGGGTCACAGAGACCCGAAGGCTAGGGCCGCGGTATTGGAGAAATAGCACGGAATAATGTATGGGTCACAGAGACCCGAAGGCCAGGGCCACGGTAGCAGGGAAATACCACGGAATAACAAATGGGTCACAGAGACCCGAAGGCCAGAGCTGCGACACCCGGGAAATACTACGGAATGACGTGTGGGTCAGAGAGACCCAAAGGCCAGGGCCGCTGTATTGGAGAAATACCACGGAATAACGTATGGGTCTCAGGGACCCGAAGGCTGGCAGCAGGGAAATACCACGGAATAACGTATGCGTCACAGAGACCCGAAGGCCAGAGCTGCAACAGCAGGGAAATACCACGGAATAACGTATGGGTCTCAGGGACCCGAAGGCTGGCAGCAGGGAAATACCACGGAATAACGTATGGGTCACAGAGACCCGAAGGCCAGAGCTGCGACAGCAGGGAAATACCACGGAATAACGTATGGGTCTCAGGGACCCGAAGGCCAGCGCCGCTGTATTGGAGAAATACCACGGAATAACGTATGGGTCACAGAGACCCGAAGGCCAGGGCCGCTGTATTGGAGAAAGACCACGGAATAACGTATGGGTCACAGAGACCCGAAGGCCAGGGCCGCTGTATTGGAGAAAGACCACAGAATAACGTATGGGTCACAGAGACCCGAAGGCCAGGGCCGCGGTAGCAGAGAAATACCACGGAATAACGTATGGTTCAGAGAGACCCGAAGGCCAGAGCCGCTGTAGCAGAGAAATACCACTGAATACCGTATGGGTCACAGAGACCCGAATGCCAGGGCTGCGGTAGCTGAGAAATACCACGGAATAACGTATGGGTCACAGAGCCCCGAAGGCCAGAGCCGCGGTAGTAGAGAAATACCATGGAATAACGTATGGGTCACAGAGACCCGAAGGCCAGAGCTGCGACAGCAGGGAAATACCACGGAATAACGTATGGGTCTCAAGGACCCGAAGGCCAGCGCCGCTGTATTGGAGAAAGACCACGGAATAACGTATGGGTCACAGAGACCGAAGGCCAGGCGCCGTAGCAGAGAAATACCACTGAATAACCGTATGGGTCACAGAGACCGAGAGCCGCACCGGTAGTAGAGAAATACCACGGAATAACGTATGGGTCACAGAGACCCGAAGGCCAGCGCCGCGGTAGCAGAAAAATACCACTGAATACCGTATGGGTCAGAGACCCGAAAGGCCGGGCCGCGGTAGCTGAAAAATACCACGGAATAACGTATGGGTCACAGAGACCACGGCCAGCGCCGGTAGTAGAGAAATAACCACGGAATAACGTATGGGTCAGCAGAGACCGAAGGCCAGGGCCGTAGCAGGGAAATACCACGGAATAACGTATGGGTCAAAGAGACCCGAAGGCCAGAGCCGCGGTAACAGAGAAATACCACAGAATAACGTATGGGTCTCAGGGACCCGAAGGCCGGCAGCAGGGAAATACCATGGAATAACGTATGGGTCACAGAGACCCGAAGGCCAGAGCCGCGGTAGCTGAAAAATACCACGGAATAACGTATGGGTCACAGAGACCCGAAGGCCAGCGCCTCGGTAGTAGAGAAATACCACGGAATAACGTATGGGTCACAGAGACCCGAAGGCCAGGGCCGCGGTAGCAGGGAAATACCACGGAATAACGTATGGGTCAAAGAGACCCGAAGGCCAGAGCCGCGGTAACAGAGAAATACCACAGAATAACGTATGGGTCTCAGGGACCCGGCCGTCCAGCAGGCAATAACGTATGGGTCACAGAGACCCGAAGGCCAGAGCCGCGGTAGCAGAAAATACCACGGAATAAGATATGGGTCAGAGAGACCCGAAGGCCAGAGCCGCGGTAGCAGAAAATACCACGGAATAAGGTATGGGTCACAGAGACCCGAAGGCCAGAGCCGCGGTAGCAGGGAAATACCACTGAACACTGGCCAGGGTCATAGAGACCCGAAGCGCAACGCCAGGCCAATACAAAAAGTCCAACTGAACGGGTCCCTGTGACCCAAAGGACAACACAAGGGTTAAGATGACGCTCCAGCAACGTTATGCTAACGTTCCAGCAACGCTATGCAAACCTTGGAGATAACTTCTGGTCCAGCAACGCTATGCTAACGCTCCAGCAACGTTATGCTAACGAAGCAACGTTTAACCTTAAGATGACGCTCCAGACTTAACGCTACTATCAGCGCCGTAAACGGAGAAAGACCACGGAATAACGTATGGGTCACAGAGACCGGAAGGCCGGTAGCAAGAAATACCACGGAATAACGTATGGGTCACAGAGACCAAGGCCAGGGCCGCTGTAGCAGAGAAATACTACCCTGAATAACGTATGGGTCACAGAGACCCGAAGGCCAGCCGCGGTAGCAGAGAAATACCATTGGAATAACGTATGGGTCAGAGAGACCGAACCAGGGCCGCGGTAGCAGAAAATACCACGAAATAAGGTATGGGTTCGAGAGACCCGAAAGGCCAGGGCCGCGGTAGCAGAAAATACCATGGAATAAGGTATGGGTCCAGAGAGACCGAAGGCCAGAGCCGCGGTAGCAGAGAAATACACTGAATACGGAAGGGTCATAGAGACCGGGCCGCCAACGCCAGAGCAATACAAAAGTCAACGAACGGGCTGTACCCAAAGGACAACACAAGGGTTAAGATGACGTTCCAGCAACGTTATGCTAACGCTCCAGCAACGTTATGCAAACCTGAGATACTTTCCAGCAACGTTATGCTAATCGTCCCAGCAAGAAAACTTATTGACTAACGTTCCAGACAACGTTTTTCTCCGCTGTAGTGGAGAAAGACCACGGAATAACGTATGGGTCTCTGTGACCCAAAGGCCAGAGGCCGGTAGCGGAGAAATACCATTGAATAACGTATGGGTCTCTGTGACCCAAAGGCCAGAGCCGCGGTAGCAGAGAAATACCATTGAATAAGGTATGGGTCAGAGAGACCCGAAGGCCAGAGCCACTGTAGCAGAGAAATAAGATTGAATAACGTATGGGTCTCTGTGACCCAAAGGCCATTGCCGCGGCAGTAGAGAAATACCATCCAATAACATATGGGTCCCAGAGACCCGAAGGCCAGGGCCGCTGTATTGGAGAAATACCACGGAATACCGTATGGGTCACAGAGACCCGAAGGCTAGGGCCGCGGTATTGGAGAAATACCACGGAATAATGTATGGGTCACAGAGACCCGAAGGCCAAGGCACGGTAGCAGGGAAATACCACGAATAACAAATGGGTCACAGAAAACCCGAAGGCCAGGGCTGCGACACCGGAAATACCCGAATGACGTGTGGGTCAGAGAGACCCAAAGGCCAGGGCCGCTGTATTGGAGAAATACCACGGAATAACGTATGGGTCTCAGGGACCCGAAGGCTGGCAGCAGGGAAATACCACGGAATAACGTATGCGTCACAGAGACCCGAAGGCCAGAGCTGCAACAGCAGGGAAATACCACGGAATAACGTATGGGTCTCAGGGACCCGAAGGCTGGCAGCAGGGAAATACCACGGAATAACGTATGGGTCACAGAGACATTATGGGTCTCAGGGACCGAAGGCCAAGCGCCGCTGTATTGGAGAAATACCACGGAATAACGTATGGGTCACAGAGACCCGAAGGCCAGGGCCGCTGTATTGGAGAAAGACCACGGAATAACGTATGGGTCACAGAGACCCGAAGGCCAGGGCCGCTGTATTGGAGAAAGACCACAGAATAACGTATGGGTCACAGAGACCCGAAGGCCAGGGCCGCGGTAGCAGAGAAATACCACGGAATAACGTATGGTTCAGAGAGACCCGAAGGCCAGAGCCGCTGTAGCAGAGAAATACCACTGAATACCGTATGGGTCACAGAGACCCGAATGCCAGGGCTGCGGTAGCTGAGAAATACCACGGAATAACGTATGGGTCACAGAGCCCCGAAGGCCAGAGCCGCGGTAGTAGAGAAATACCATGGAATAACGTATGGGTCACAGAGACCCGAAGGCCAGAGCTGCGACAGCAGGGAAATACCACGGAATAACGTATGGGTCTCAAGGACCCGAAGGCCAGCGCCGCTGTATTGGAGAAAGACCACGGAATAACGTATGGGTCACAGAGACCCGAAGGCCAGGGCCGCGGTAGCAGAGAAATACCACTGAATACCGTATGGGTCACAGAGACCCGAAGACCAGCGCCTCGGTAGTAGAGAAATACCACGGAATAACGTATGGGTCACAGAGACCCGAAGGCCAGAGCCGCGGTAGCAGAAAAATACCACTGAATACCGTATGGGTCAGAGAGACCCGAAGGCCAGGGCCGCGGTAGCTGAAAAATACCACGGAATAACGTATGGGTCACAGAGACCCGAAGGCCAGCGCCTCGGTAGTAGAGAAATACCACGGAATAACGTATGGGTCACAGAGACCCGAAGGCCAGGGCCGCGGTAGCAGGGAAATACCACGGAATAACGTATGGGTCAAAGAGACCCGAAGGCCAGAGCCGCGGTAACAGAGAAATACCACAGAATAACGTATGGGTCTCAGGGACCCGAAGGCCGGCAGCAGGGAAATACCATGGAATAACGTATGGGTCACAGAGACCCGAAGGCCAGAGCCGCGGTAGCTGAAAAATACCACGGAATAACGTATGGGTCACGAGACCCGAAGCGCAGGCGCTCGGTAGAGAAATACCACGGAATAACGTATGGGTCACAGAGACCCGAAGGCCAGGGCCGCGGTAGCAGGGAAATACCACGGAATAACGTATGGGTCAAAGAGACCCGAAGGCCAGAGCCGCGGTAACAGAGAAATACCACAGAATAACGTATGGGTCTCAGGGACCCGAAGGCCGGCAGCAGGGAAATACCATGGAATAACGTATGGGTCACAGAGACCCGAAGGCCAGAGCCGCGGTAGCAGAAAATACCACGGAATAAGATATGGGTCAGAGAGACCCGAAGGCCAGAGCCGCGGTAGCAGGAAATACCACGGAATAAGGTATGGGTCACAGAGACCCGAAGGCCAGAGCCGCGGTAGCAGGGAAATACCACTGAACACTGGCCAGGGTCATAGAGACCCGAAGCGCAACGCCAGGCCAATACAAAAAGTCCAACTGAACGGGTCCCTGTGACCCAAAGGACAACACAAGGGTTAAGATGACGTTCCAGCAACGTTATGCTAACGTTCCAGCAACGTTATGCAAACCTTGAGATAACTTTCCAGCAACGTTATGCTAACGTTCCAGCAACGTTATGCTAACGTTCCAGCAACGTTTTTCTAACCTTAAGATGACGTTCCAGCAACGTTATGCTAACGTTCCAGCAACGTTTTTCTCCGCTGTATTGGAGAAAGACCACGGAATAACGTATGGGTCACAGAGACCCGAAGGCCAGGGCCACTGTATTGGAGAAAGACCACGGAATAATGTATGGGTCACAGAGACCCGAAGGCCAGGGCCGCGGTAGCAGAAAATACCACGGAATAAGGTATGGGTCACAGAGACCCGAAGGCCAGAGCCGCGGTAGCAGAGAAATACCATTGAATAACGTATGGGTCAGAGAGACCCGAAGGCCAGGGCCGCGGTAGCAGAAAATACCACGGAATAAGGTATGGGTCAGAAAGACCCGAAGGCCAGAGCCGCGGTAGCAGAGAAATACCATTGAACAACGTATGGGTCAGAGAGACCCGAAGGCCAGGGCCGTGGTAGCAGAGAAATACCATTGAATAAGGTATGGGTCAGAGAGACCCAAAGGCCAGGGCCGCGGTAGCAGAGAAATACCATTGAATAAGGTATGGGTCAGAGAGACCCAAAGGCCAGGGCCGCGGTAGCAGAGAAATACCATTGAATAACGTATGGGTCTCTGTGACCCAAAGGCCAGAGCCGCGGTAGCAGAGAAATACCATTGAATAAGGTATGGGTCAGAGAGACCCGAAGGCCAGAGCCACTGTAGCAGAGAAATACGATTGAATAAGCGTATGGGTCTCTGTGACCCAAAGGCCATTGCGCGACGGTAAAATACCATCAATAACATATGGGTCCCAGAGACCCGAAGGCCAGGGCGCTGTAGCAGAGAAATACCACTGAATACTGTATGGGTCCAGAGACCCGAAGGCCAGAGACGCTGTAGCAGAGAAATACCACTGAATACCGTTATGGGTCAGAGAGACCCGAAGGCCAGAGGCGGTTAGCAGAAAATACCGCGGAATAAGGTATGGGTCAAGAAAGACCGCGAAGGCCAGGCCCGCGGTAGCGAAATACCATTGAATAACGTATGGGTCACAGAGACCGAAGGCCAGAGCCGCGGTAGCAGAGAAATACCATGGAATAGCTTATGGGTCTCTGTGACCCAAAGGCCAGAGACGCGGTAGCAGAGAAATACCATTGAATAGCGTATGGGTCTCTGTGACCCAAAGGCCAGACACCGCGGTAGCAGAAAATACCACTGAATAAGGTATGGGTCACAGAGAGACCGAAGGCCAGAGCCACTGTAGCAGAGAAATAAGACTGAATAGCGTATGGGTCTCTGTGACCCAAAGGCCGATACGCGGCAGTAGGAAATACCATCAATAACATATGGGTCCCAGAGACCGCGAAGGCCAGGACCGCTGTATTGGAGAAATACCACGGAATACCGTATGGGTCACAGAGACCGAAGGCTAGGCACGCGGTAGTGGAGAAATAGCACGGAATAATGTATGGGTTACAGAGACCGAAGGCCAGACGCACGGTAAGCGGGAAATACCACGGAATAACAAATGGGTCACAGAGACCGAAGGCCAGAGCTTCGCGACACCGGGAAATACTACGGAATAACGGTGTGGGTCAGAGAGACCCAAAGGCCAAGGCCGCTGTATTGGAGAAATACCGCGGAATAGCGTATGGGTCTCAGAGACCCGAAGGCTGGCTAGCGGGAAATACCACGGAATAACATTGTGCGTCACAGAGAACCGAAGGCCGAGCGCTGCAACAGCAGGGAAATACACGGAATAACGTATGGGTCTCAGGGGACCCGAAGGCCGGCAGCAGGGAAATACCACGGAATAGCATTATGGGTCACAGAGACCCGAAGGCCAGAGCTGCGACAGCAGAAATACCACGGAATAACGTATGGGTCTCAGGGACCCGAAGGCCAACGCCGCGTATGTGGAGAAATACCACGGAATAACGTATGGGTCCACAGAGACCGAAGGCCAGAACGCTGTATTGGAGAAAGACCACGGAATAGCTTATGGGTCACAGAGACCGAAGGCCAGAGACGCTGTATTGGAGAAATACCACAGAATAGCTTATGGGTCACAGAGACCCGAAGGCCAGGACCGCGTAGCAGAGAAATACCACGGAATAACGTATGGTTCAGAGAGACCGAAGGCCAGAGCCGCTGTAGCAGAGAAATACCACTGATATACCGTATGGGTCACAGAGACCCGAATGCCAGGGCTGCGGTAGCTCGAAATACCACAGAATAGCATATGGGTCACAGAGCCCGAAGGCAGAGGCCGCGGTAGTAGAGAAATACCACGGAATAGTATTATGGGTACAGAGACCCGAAGGCCAGAGCTGCGACAGCAGGAAATACCGCGGAATAGCATTATGGGTCTCAAGGACCCGAAGGCCAAGCGCCGCTGTATTGGAGAAATACCACGGAATAGCTGTATGGGTCACAGAGACCCGAAGGCCAGAACGCGGTAGCAGAGAAATACCACTGAATACCGTATGGGTCACAGAGACCCGAAGACCAGACGCTCGGTAGTAGAAATACCACGGAATAGCGGTATGGGTCAGCAGAGACCGAAGGCCAGAGCCGCGGTAGCAGAAAAATACCACTGAATACCGTTATGGGTCACAGAGACCCGAAGGCCAGGACGTGAGTAGCTGAAAAATACCGCGGAATAACATTATGGGTCACAGAGACCGAAGGCCAGACGCTACTCGGTAGTAAAATACCGCGGAATAGCTTATGGGTCACAGAAACCGAAGGCCAGGGCCCGCGGTAGAGGGAAATACCACGGAATAGCATTATGGGTCAAAGAGACCGAAGGCCAGAGCCGCGGTAACAGAGAAATACCACAGAATAACGTATGGGTCTCAGGAACCGAAGGCGGCAGCGAAATACCACGGAATAGCTTATGGGTCACAGAGACCGAAGGCCAGAGCGCGTAGCTGAAAAATACCACGGAATAGCAGTATGGGTCACAGAGACCGACGCAAGCGCCTCGGTAGTAAGAAATACCACGGAATAACGTATGGGTCACAGAGACCGAAGGCCAGGGCCGCGGTAGCAGGGAAATACCACGGAATAACGTATGGGTCACAGAGACCCGAAGGCCCAGAACCGCGGTAACAGAGAAATACCACAGAATAACGTTATGGGTCTCAGGGACCGCCCGAAGGCCCGGCAGCAGGGAAATACCATGGAATAGCTTATGGGTCACAGAGACCCAAAGGCCAGAACAGCGGTAGCAGAAAATACCGCGGAATAAGATATGGGTACAAGAGACCGAAGGCCAAAGACGCGGTAGCAGAAATACCGCGGAATAAGGTATGGGTCACAGAGACCGAAGGCCAGAGCGCGGTAGCAGGGAAATACCACGGAACACTGGCCAGGGTCATAGAGACCGAGCAAGCGCCAGGCCAAGTACAAAGAGATCAACTGCACGGGTCCCTGTGACCCAAAGGACAACACAAGGGTTAAGATGACGTTCCAGCAACGTTATGCTAACGTTCAACAACGTATATACAAAGCAGGATAACTTTCCAGCAACGTTATGCTAACGTTCACAGACGTTATGCTAACGTTCAGCAACGTTTTCTAACCTTAAGATGGCGTTTCAACAACGTTATGCTAACGTTCAACAACGTTTTCAGCTGTATTGGAGAAAGACCACGGAATAGCTGTATGGGTCACAGAGACCGAAGGCCAGAGCCACTGTATTGGAGGAAAGACACCGAATAATGTATGGGTCACAGAGACCGAAGGCCAGGACCGCGGTAGCTGAAAATACCACGGAATAAGGTATGGGTCACAGAGACCCGAAGGCCAGAGCCGCGGTAGCAGAGAAATACCACGGAATAGCGTTATGGGTCAGAGAACGCGAAGGCCAGGACGTGGTAGCAGAAATACCACGGAATAAAGGTATGGGTCAGAAAGACCCAAAGGCCAGAACGCGTAGCAAGAAATACCGCTGAACAAACGTATGGGTCAGAGACCCGAAGGCCAGGACCGTGGTAGCAGAAATACCGCGGAATAAAGGTATGGGTCAGAGAGAAGCAAAGGCCAGGACCGCGGTAGCAGAAATACCGCGGAATAAGGTATGGGTCACAGAGACCGAAGGCCAGAGACGCGGTAGCAGAAATACCGCTGAATAACGTATGGGTCTCTGTGACCCGAAGGCCAAGACGCAGTAGTAGAGAAATACCGTGGAATAAGGTATGGGTCAGAGAGACCCGAAGGACAGAGCCACTGTAGCAGAGAAATAACATTGAATAACGTATGGGTCTCTGTGACCCAAAGGCCATTACGCGAAGCGGTAGAGAAATACCATCGAATAACGTATGGGTCACAGAGACCGAAGGCCAGGGCCGCTGTAGCAGAGAAATACCACGGAATAGCGTATAGGTCACAGAGACCGAAGGCCAGAGCACGCTGTAGCAGAGAAATACCACGGAATAGCGGTATGGGTCAGAGACCCGAAGGCCAAGAGACGTGGTAGCAGAAAATACACCGGAATAAGGTATGGGTCAGAAAGACCGAAGGCCAGGCCCGCGGTAGCAGAGAAATACCGCGGAATAGCTTATGGGTCACAGAGACCCGAGACACGAGCGCGGTAGCAGAGAAATACCACGGAATAGCGTATGGGTCTCTGTGACCCAAAGGCCAGGAACGCGTAGCAGAGAAATACCACTGAATAGCATATGGGTCTCTGTGACCCAAAGGCCAGAACCGCGGTAGCAGAGAAATACCACGGAATAAGGTATGGGTCAGAGAGACCGAAGGCCAGAGCCACTGTAGCAGAGAAATAACGACGGAATAAGCGTATGGGTCTCAGAGACCCGAAGGCCATTACGCGGCGCGGTAGAGAAATACCACCGAATAACATATGGGTCACAGAGACCCGAGGCCAGAGCCGCTGTATTGGAGAAATACCACGGAATACCGTATGGGTCACAAGAGACGAAAGGCTAGGGCCGCGGTAGTGGAGAAATACACGGAATAATGTATGGGTCACAGAGAGAAGCCAGGACCGCGGTAGCAGGGAAATACCACGGAATAACGTATGGGTCACAGAGACCGAAGGCCAGAGCCGCGATATGGGAAATACACGGAATAACGGTATATGGGTCAGAGGGACCGAAGGCCAGGGCCGCTGTATTGGAGAAATACCACGGAATAACGGTATGGGTCTCAGAGACCCAGAAGGCTGGCAGCAGGGGAAATACCGCGGAATAACGTATGGGTCACAGAGACCGAAGGCCAAGAGCCGCGACAGCAGGGAAATACCCACGGAATAGCGTATGGGTCACAGAGACCCGAAGGCCGGCAGCGGGAAATACCACGGAATAACGTATGGGTCACAGAGACCCGAAGGCCAGAGCACGGGTAGCGGGAAATACCGCGGAATAGTAGGTTATGGGTCTCAGAGACCGAAGGCCAGGCGCGCTGTATGGAGAAATACCACGGAATAACGTATGGGTCACAGAGACCGAAGGCCAGGACCGCTGTATTGGAAATACCACGGAATAGCGATTATGGGTCACAGAGACCGAAGGCCAGGGCGCTGTATTGGAGAAATACCACGGAATAACGTATGGGTCACAGAGACCGAAGGCCAGAGACGTGATTGTAGAGAAATACCACGGAATAGCATTATGGTTCAGAGAGACCCGAAGGCCAGAACGCTGTAGCAGAGAAATACCACGGAATACCTTATGGGTCACAGAGACCGAAGGCCGAGCGCCGCGGTAGCTGAAATACCCGGAATAACGTATGGGTCACCAGAGCCCGAAGGCAGAGCAGCGGTAGTAGAGAAATACCACGGAATAGCATTATGGGTCAGAGACCCGAAGGCCAGAGGCTGCGATAGCGGGAAATACCCGGAATAGCTTATGGGTCACAGAGACCCGAAGGCCAGAGGCTGTATTGGAAAATACCACGCGGAATAGCTTATGGGTCACAGGACCGAAGGCCAGAGGCGTGGTAGCAGAGAAATACCACGAATAGCATTATGGGTCACAGAGACCGAAGACCGAAGCGCCGCGGTAGTAGAAATACGGGGGAATAGCTTATGGGTCACAGAGACCCGAAGGCCAGAGGGCGGTAGCGAGAAATACCACGGAATAGCATTATGGGTCAGAGAGACCGAAGACCAGGACGCTGTAGCAGAAAAATACCACGGAATAGCATTATGGGTCAGAGAGACAACCGAAGGCCAACAGGCGGTAGTACGAAATACCACGGAATAAGCTTATGGGTCACAGAGACCGAAGGCCAGAGGGCACGTGATTAGCAGAAATACCACGGGAATAACGTATGGGTCACAGAGACCCGAAGGCCAGAGGGGTATTGGAGAAATACCACGGAATAGCTTATGGGTCACAGAGACCCGAAGGCCAGCAGCAGCGGAAATACCCGGAATAACGTATGGGTCACAGAGACCCGAAGGCCAGAGGCCGCGGTAGTGGAGAAATACCACGGAATAGCTTATGGGTACACCGAGACCGAAGGCCAGCGCAGTATGGAGAAATACCACGGAATAGCGGTATGGGTCACAGAGGCCGAAGGCCAGAACGTGGTAGCGAGGGAAATACCACGGAATAGCATTATGGGTCAAAGAGACCGCGAAGAGGCAGACGGTAATAGAGAAATACCACGGAATAACGTATGGGTCTCAGGAGACCCGAAGGCGCGGCAGCAGGAAATACCGGGATACGTATGGGTCACAGAGACCGAAGTGGAGGCACGCGCGGTATTGCAGAAAATACCACGGAATAACGTATGGGTCAAAGAGACCGAAGGCCAGAACGGCGGTATTGGAGAAAATACACCGGAATAAAGGTATGGGTCACAGAGACCGAAGGCCAGAGCCGCGGTAGAGGAAATACCACGGAAATAGCGTTATGGGTCATAAGACCAACAGACAACCTAAAAAATCAACTAGAATTTGGTAAAGACCCAAGTTAAATCAACAGCGATCCTCAAACGTTATGCAAACAAAAATCAACAACTAATAGAAATAGAACTTTTTAACAAAAATGACGTCAATAACGTTATTAGCGTTCAATAGCGTTTTTTCGCTGTGTTGGAGAATACCGCGGAATAACGTTATGGGTACAGAGACCCGAAGGCCAGAGCCGCTGTATTGGAGAAATACCAGGGAATAGTGTATGGGTCACAGAGACCCGAAGGCCAGAACCGCGGTAGTGGAGAAATACCACGGAATAAGGTATGGGTCACAGGACCGAAGGCCAAGGACGCTGTATGGAGAAATACCGCGGAATAGCTTATGGTAGAGAGACCGAAAGCAAAGACGGGGTAGCAGAAAATACCACGGAATAAGGTATGGGTCAGAGAGACCCGAAGAGAGAACGTGGTAGCAGAGAAATACCGCGGAATAACTTATGGGTCAGAGAGACCGAAGTAGGGCGCGAGACAGCAAGAAATACCCGAATAAGTATGGGTACAGAACCGAAGCCAGAGACGCTTTGGAGAAAATACCGCGGAATAGGGTATGGTCACAGAGACCCGAAGGCCAAGAACGTCGGTACAGAGAAATACCGCGGAATAACGTATGGGTCACAGAGACCCGAAGGCCGAGGAGCGCGTATGAAATACCGGGAATAGCCTTATGGGTCACAGAGACCGAAGGCCAGACGCTGTATTGAGAAATAACGATTGAATAGCATTATGGGTAAGAGACCAAAGGCCAGATGCACGGTAGTATGGAGAAATACCCGCGGAATAACGTATGGGTACAGAGACCGAAGGCCAGAGACGCGGTAGCAGAGAAATACCACGGAATAAGGTATGGGTCACAGAGACCCGAAGGCCAGAGACCGCTGTAGTAGAGAAATACCACGGAATACATTATGGGTCAGAGGCCGAAGGCAGGACCGCGGTATGGAGAAAATACCACGGAATAAGGTATGGGTACAGAAGACCGAAGACAGAAGCGCGTGGTAGCAGAAATACCGCGGAATAACGTTGGGTCACAGAGACCCGAAGGCCAGGAACATACGGTATTGGAAGAAATACCGCGGAATACATTGGGTACGAGACCCGAAGGCCAGAGACGCTGGTATGAGAAATACCGCGGAATAGCTTATGGGTCACGAAGACCCGAAGGCCAGAGCGCGTGGTGGGGGAAATACCGCGGAATAAGTTATGGGTCACAGAGACCGAAGGACAACGCGAAGAAATAACACTGAATAGCATTATGGGTCTCTGAGACCCAAAGGCCAGTGCGACGTGTGAGAAATACCAGCGAATAACGTTATGGGTCCAGAGACCGAAGGCCAGGGCACGCTGTATTGGAGAAATACCACGCGGAATAGCGTATGGGTCACAGAGACCGAAGGCCAGGGCCGCTGTATTGGAGAAATACCACGGAATAATGTATAGATGCAGAGCCCGAGTAGAACCGCGGTAGCAAAATACGCAGAATAACAATATTACAGAACCGAAGGCCAGAACTGCGATAGCGGAAATACCACGGAATAGCGTATGGGTCACAAGACCGGAAGGCCAGAAGCGCTGTATTGGAAAACTACGAATAGCGTATGCAACCGAAGGCCAGCAACGGGAAATACCACGGAATAACGTATGGGTCACAGAGACCCGAAGGCCAGAGCTGCAATAGCGGAGAAATACCGCGGAATAGCTTATGGGTCTCAGAGACCCGAAGGCCAGCAGCAGGAAATACCACGGAATAACTTATGGGTCACAGAGACCGAAGCCAACGCGGTAGCGGGGAAATACCACGGAATAACTTATGGGTCACAGAGACCCGAAGGCCAAGCACCGCTGTATTGGAAAATACCGGAATAGCTTATGGGTCACAGAGACCGAAACGCCAGAACGCTGTATTGGAGAAATACCACGGAATAAAGATTATAGGTCACAGAGACCGAAGGCCAGAACGCTGTATTGGAAAAATACCACGGAATAACGTATGGGTCACAGAGACCCGAAAGCCAGAGCCGCGGTATTGCAGAAAATACCGGACGAATACATTATGGGTACAGAGACCCGAAGGCCAGAGCGTGTAGCAGAAATACGGAATACCATATGGGTCACAGAGACCGAAGGCCAGAGCCGCGGTATTGCGGAAATACCACGGAATAACTTATGGGTCACAGAAGAACCGAAGGCCAGAACGTAGTAGAGAAATACCGCGGAATAGCTTATGGGTCACAGAGACCCGAAGGCAGAGCTGCGATAGTAGGGAAATACCACGGAATAACATTATGGGTCACAAAGACCCGAAGGCCAGAACCGCTGTATTGGAGAAATACCACGGAATAGCTTATGGGTCACAGAGACCCGAAGGCCAGAACATGGTATGCAGAAAATACCACGGAATAAGCGTATGGGTCACAGAGACCCGAAGACCAGGGCCTGTAGTGGTAAAATACCACGGAATAGCATTATGGGTCACAGAGACCCAAAGGCCAAGAACGCGGTATGGAGAAAATACCGAGGAATAGCGTATGGGTACAGAGACCACGAAGGCCAGGGCACGGTGGAGAAATACCGGGAATAGCGTATTGGGTTACAAGAGACCCGAAGGCCAGCGCCGCGGTATTGTAGAAATACCACGGAATAACGTATGGGTCACAGAGACCGAAGGCCAGACCGCGGTTTGGCAAAATACACGAATAACGTATGGGTCAACAGAGACCGAAGGCCAGAGCCACGGTAATAGAGAAATACCACAGAATAGCTTATGGGTCTCAGAGACCGAAGGCAAAGTATGAAATACCGGGGAATAGCATTATGGGTCACAGAACCGAAGGCCAGAACGCTGTTTGAGAGAAATACCGCAGAATAACGTATGGGTCACAGAGACCCGAAGGCAGAAGCGCAGCATTAGGAGAAATACCACGGGAATAGCTTATGGGTCACAGAAGACCGAAGGCCAGAACGCTGTATGGGAGAAAATACCACGGAATAGCGTATGGGTCAAAGAGAGACCGAAGGCCAGAACCGCGGTAGCAGGAAATACCACGGAATAAGGTATGGGTCACAGAGACCCGAAGGCCAAGAACGCGGTATTGGAAAATACGAATATACAAACGCGAAAAATAACATAAATAAGAATTAAACGATAAAAAAACAAAAAAAAAAAAAATTAAAGGCTGTATTGGAGAAATACCACGGAATAACGTATGGGTCACAGGAGCGCACAAGGCAAGAACAGCGGTAGTAGAGAAATACCGCGGAATAACGTATGGGTCTGCAGACCCAAAGGCCAAGAACCGCGGTAGCAGAGAAATACCGCGGAATAAGGTATGGGTCACAGAGACCCGAAGGCCAGAACCCTGTAGAGAGAAATACCGCGGAATAGCATGGGTCACAGAGACCCAAAGACGTAAGCAACGTAGAAAATACATAATAATAGCTGTAGGGCAGCGGTATTGGAGAAATACTACGGAATATAATATGGGTTACAGAGACCCGAAGGCCAGAATTGGATAGAAATACCGAATAGTATGGGTAACCGAGAGAGCCAAGGGCAGGCTGTATTGGAGAAATACCGCGGAATAGTGTATGGGTCAAGAGACCGAACAGGACAGACGGTAGCAGAGAAATACCCGGCAATATGGGTCACAGAGACCGAAGGCTAGCAGCGAAATACCACGGAATAGCTTATGGGTCACAGAGACCCGAAGGCCAGAGCGCGATAGCAGGGAAATACCACGGAATAGCGTTATGGGTCTCAGGAGGACCCGAAGGCCAGAGAACGCTGTATTGGAGAAATACCACGGAATAACATTATGGGTCACAGAGACCCGAAGGCCAGGAACCGCTGTATTGGAGAAATACCACGGAATAGCATTATGGGTCACAGAGACCCGAAGGCCAGAACCGCGGTATGCAGAAATACCGCGGAATAACGTATGGGTACAGAGACCCAAAGGCCAGAACCGCTGTATTGGAAGAAATACCACGAAATAGCGTTATGGGTCACAGAGACCCGAAGGCGCAGACGCGCGGTAGCGGAGAAATACCCACGGAATAGCATTATGGGTCACAGAGACCCGAAGGCCAGAACCGCGGTAGTAGAGAAATACCGCGGAATAGCTTATGGGTCACAGAGACCCGAAGGCCAGAGCTGCGATAGTGGAGAAATACCACGGAATAGCATTATGGGTACAGAGACCCGAAGGCCAGAACGGCTGTATTGGAGAAATACCACGGAATAACTTATGGGTTACAGAGACCCGAAGGCCAGAAACGCTGTATTGGAGAAATACCACGGAATAGCTTATGGGTCACAGAGACCGAAGGCAGGGCCGCGGTAGCAGAGAAATACCACGAATAGCATTATGGTTACAGAGACCGAAGGCCAGAGCATTGCTTGAAAATACCACGGAATACACGTTATGGGTCACAGAACCCGAATACCAGGGCCGGTAGCAAGAAATACCAGCGGAATAGCTTATGGGTCACAGAGACCCGAAGGCCAGACGCGACAGGGAAATACCGCGGAATAGCATTATGGGTCACAGAGACCCGAAGGCCAAGGCGCCACTGTAGTGGAGAAATACCACGGAATAGCGTTATGGGTCACAGAGACCCGAAGGCCAGAACGCTGTATTGGAGAAATACCACGGAATAGCATTATGGGTCACAGAAACCGAAGGCAGAACGCTGTATTGGAGAAATACCACGGAATAGCTTATGGGTCACAGAGACCGAAGGCCAGAGACCGCGGTATTGCAGAAATACCACGGAATAACGTATAGGTCACAGAGACCCGAAGGCCAAAGCGCGGTAGAAATAACACATGGAATAACGTATGGGTACAGAGACCGAAAGGCCAGAACGCTTGGTAGCAGAAAATACCACGGAATAACGTATGGGTCAGAGAGACCCGAAGGCCAGAGCGGTATAGAAATACCGCGGAATAACGTATGGGTACAGAGACCCGAAGGCCAGGACCGCGGTAGAGAGAAATACCACCGAATAAGGTATGGGTCACAGAGACCCGAAGGCCAGAGACGGCGGTAGCAGAGAAATACCGCGGAATAACGTATGGGTCTCAGAGACCCAAAGGCCAGAACGCCGATAGCAGAGAAATACCGCGGAATAAGGTATGGGTCACAGAGACCCGAAGGCCAGAGACACTGTAGTAGAAAATACACACTGAATAGCTTATGGGTCACAGAGACCCCGAAGGCCAGTAGCGCGATAGTAGAGAAATACCAGCGGAATAACATTATGGGTCACAGAGACCAGAAGGCCAAGAACCGCTGTATGGAGAAATACCACGGAATAGCTTATGGGTCACAGAGACCCGAAGGCCAGAACGCTGTATTGGAGAAATACCACAGAATAGCGTATGAGTCACAGAGACCGAAGGCCAGGACGCTTGTAGGAGAAATACCACGGAATAAGGTATGGGTCACAGAGACCCGAAGGCCAGAACCGCGGTAGTAGAGAAATACCGCGGAATAACGGTATGGGTACAGAGACCGAAGGCCAAGGACAGCGGTATTGGAGAAAATACCACGGAATAGCGTATGGGTCACAGAGACCCGAAGGCCAAACATGTATAGCAGAGAAATACCGCGGAATAGCATTATGGGTCAGAGAGACCCGAAGGCCAGAGCCGTGGTAGAAATACCGCGGAATAAGGTATAGGTCAGAGAAACCCGAAAGGCCAAGGCCGCGGTATTGGAGGGAAATACCGCGGAATAGCATTATGGGTTACAGAGACCCGAAGGCCAGAAGCAGTAGTAGAGAAATACCGCGGAATAGCATTATGGGTCTACAGAGACCCGAAGGCCAGGAACCGCGGTATTGCGGAGAAATACCACCGAATAGCTTATGGGTCACAGAGACCCAAAGGCCAGAGAACGTGTATAGCAGAGAAATACCACGGAATAAGGTATGGGTACAGAGACCGAAGGCCAGAGACACTGTAGTAGAGAAATACACACCGAATAGCATTATGGGTCTCAGAGACCCAAAGGCCAGTACAGCGACGTAGTAGAGAAATACCAGCGGAATAACATTATGGGTCACAGAGACCGAAGGGCAGAGCCGCTGTATTGGAGAAATACCACGGAATACATTATGGGTCACAGAAACCGAAGGCCAGGACCGCGGTATTGGAGAAATATACCGGAATAATGCTGGGTCACAGAAACCGAAGGCCAGAACGCAGGTTGCTTAGGGAAATACCACGGAATAACATTATGGGTACAGAGACCCGAAGGCCAGAACTGGGATACGGAAATACCACGGAATAACATTATGGGTCAGCAGAGACCGAAGGCCAGAACGCTGTATTGGAGAAATACCACGGAATAGCATTATGGGTCTCAGAGACCGAGAGGCTGGCAACGAAATACCACGGAATAAGCGTATGTAGTCACAGAGACCCGAAGGCCAGACGCCGTAATATTGGGAAATACCACGGAATAACGTTATGGGTCTCAGAGACCCGAAGGCACGAGCAGCAGGGAAATACCCGGAATAGCTTATGGGTCACAGAGACCGAAGGCCAGAGGCGATATAGAAATACCGAGGAATAACTTATGGGTCACAGAGACCCGAAGGCCAGCGACGCTGTATTGGAAAAATACCACGGAATAGCGTTATGGGTCACAGAGACCCGAAGGCCAGGACCGCTGTATTGGAGAAAATACCACGAATAACGTTATGGGTCACAGAGACCCGAAGGCCAGGACAGCTGTATTGGAGAAATACCACGGAATAACAGTATGGGTCACAGAGACCGGAAAGGCAAGGACCGCGGTAGCAGAGAAATACCACGGAATAGCATTATGGTTCAGAGAGCCGAAGGCCAGAACGCTGTAGCAGAGAAATACCACGGAATAGCTTATGGGTCACAGAGACCCGAAGGCCAGGACGCGGTAGCGGAGAACTACCGAATAGCATTATGGGTCACAGAGCCCGAAGGCCAGAACCGCGGTATTAGAGAAATACCGCGGAATAGCTTATGGGTCACAGAGACCCGAAGGCCAGAGCCGCGATAGGAAGAAATACCACGGAATAGCTTATGGGTCACAAAGACCCGAAGGCCAGCGCCGCTGTATTGGAGAAATACCACGGAATAAGCTTATGGGTCACAGAGACCCGAAGGCCAGAGACGCTGTATTGAGAGAAATACCCGCGGAATAACGTTATGGGTCACAGAGACCGAAGGCCAGAGCAGCGGTAGCAGGAGAAATACCGCGGAATAACCATTATGGGTCACAGAGACCGAAGACCAAGCGCCTATAGTAGTAAGAAATACCGCGGAATAGCGATTATGGGTCACAGAGACCCGAAGGACAGAACCGCTGTATGGAGAAAATACCACGGAATAACGTATGGGTCAAGGAGAGACCGAAAGGCCAGAAGGGCGGTAGCGGAAAATACACCGCGGAATAGCGTTATGGGTCACAGAGACCGAAGGCCAAGCGCCGCGGTAGTAGAGAAATACCACGGAATAGCTTATGGGTCACAGAGACCCGAAGGCCAGAACGGTGATTGGGGGAAATACCGGGGAATAACAGTATGGGTCAAAAGAGACCCGAAGGCCAGAACCGCGGTATACAGAAATACCACGGAATAACGTTATGGGTCACAAAACGGAGACCGGGTAGCATTGGGAAATACCACGCGAATAACGTATATGGGTCACAGAGACCGAAGGCCAGAACAGCGGTAGCAGAGAAATACCGCGGAATAGCGTTATGGGTCACAGAGACCCGAAGGCCAGAAGGCTGTGGTAATGAAAAATACCACGGAATAGCTTATGGGTCACAGAAACCGAAGGCCAGAACCGCGGTATTGCAAGAAATACCACGGAATAAGATTATGGGTACAGAGACCCGAAGGCCAGAACGCAGCGGTAGCAGAAATACCACGGAATAAGGTATGGGTCACAGAGACCGAAGGCCAGAGCCGCGGTAGCGGGAAATACCACGGAATACTAGTATGAGTCATAGAACCGAAGGCCAAATACAATATAATACGGGTCTTATTAAAGGACAACACAAAGTAAAGCAGAACTATTAACGTCCAACAACGTTATGCAAACCGAAATAATTAGAACTTATAGCAAACATAACTACAACAAAATACCGTAAACACAAAAAAAAAAAAAAAAAAAATAAAAAAAAAGCAGCGTCTCCGCTGTATTGGAGAAATACCACGGAATAACGTTATGGGTCACAGAGACCCGAAGGCCAGAACGGCTGTATTGGAGAAATACCGCGGAATAATGTATGGGTCACAGAGACCCGAAGGCCAGGGCCGCGGTATCAGGGAAATACCACGGAATAAGGTATGGGTCACAGAGACCGAGCCAGAGCGCGGTATGCAGAAAATACCGCGGAATAAGCATTATGGGTCACAGAGGCCCGAAGGCCAAGGACGCGGTAGTGGAAAATACCACGGAATAAGCGTATGGGTCACAGAGACCCGAAGGCCAGAAGCGCGGTATTGCAGAAATACCGCGAAACAATATGGGTCACAAGACCCGAAGGCCAGGGCCGTGGTAGCGAGAAATACCACGGAATAAGTTATGGGTCAGAGACGACCGAAGGCCAGGGCGCGCGTAGTAGAGAAATACCGCGGAATAACGTATGGGTCACAGAGACCCGAAGGCCAGAGCGCGGTATGGAGAGAAATACCACTGAATAACGTGGGTCTCAGAGCCAAAGGCCAGAACGCGGTATGCAGAAATACCGCGGAATAAGGTATGGTTCAGAGAGCCGAAGGCCAGAACCGCTGTATGCAGAAATACCGCGGAATAGCATTATGGGTCTCAGAGACCCAAAGGCCAGTACGGGTGGCGGTAGAAATACCAGCGAATAACATATGGTACAGAGACCGGAAGGCAGGACCGCTGTATTGGAGAAATACCACGGAATATTATGGTCAAGACCCGAAGGCCAGGAGCGCGGTATGCAGGGAAATACCACGGAATAACGTATGGGTCACAAGCCCGAAGGCCGGCAGCAGGAAATACCACGGAATAGCATTATGGGTCACAGAGACCCGAAGGCCAGAGCTCGCGATAGCAGGAAATACCACCGGAATAACGTATGGGTCTACAGAGACCCGAAGGCCAGCGCCGCTGTATTGGAGAAATACCACGGAATAACGTATGGGTCACAGAGACCGAAGGCCAGACGCCGTTGTATTGGAGAAATACCACGGAATAACGTTATGGGTTTTAAGAGACCCGAAGGCCAGAACGTGGTAGCAGAAATACCACGGAATAACGTATGGGTTGAAGAGACCGAAGGCCAGAGACGCGTGTGGGAGAAATACCACGGAATAACCTTATGGGTCACAGAGACCGAATGCCAGAGCCGCTGTAGCAAAATACCGCGAATAACATATGGGTCACAGAGACCCGGCGGAGACGCGGTGTGAGAAATACCGCGGAATAACTGTATGGGTCACAGAAACCGAAGGCCAGAGCTGGGATAGCAGGAAATACCGCGGAATAACGTATGGGTCACAGAGACCCGAAGGCCAGCGCCGCTGTATTGGAGAAATACCACGGAATAACTTATGGGTCACAGAGACCCGAGAAGCGGATGTATTGGAGAAATACCACGGAATAACGTATGGGTCACAGAGACCGAAGGCCAGGACCGTGTTAGAGAATACCACGGAATACTTATGTTAAAGACCAGAGACCAGAGCATGTGCAGGGGCGGTAGCAAGAAATACCACGGAATAACGTATGGGTGACACAGAGACCGAAGGCGCAGAACGCGGTAGTAGGAAATACCACGGAATACGTATGGTTCACAGAGACCCGAAGGCCAAGGACGCGGTAGCGGAGAAATACCACGGAATAACGTAT
>NW_024375750.1:0-25999 GCF_010015445.1 Perca fluviatilis
GATTTGGGAACCATGAATGTCTGTACCAAATGTTGGACCATTTCATCCAGTAGATGTAGAAATATTTCACAGCATAAGTGAAAGCTTTGAACTGCTGGTGGCACTGGATGAGAGGTCAGGAGATCATACAAATCATGCAAAAGTTGTGAAAGTGGTGGACCGAGTGACCAACAGACCTTCAATGTCATCCCTAGAGCTATGCCTATAGCTAATGAACACCTAAATCACTACCATGCAGTGCAGTGTGCTTCGGAGTCACACACAGTATGAATTACATAACTAGTGCAGATAAATGCTGTGTGCATTTACAATAGCTGTTTTTATCTAATTTGGTGATTCACTGTCTCTAACAGGCCCTCAGCATGGACAGAGAAGGCTGCCAGGCTACGTCAGGTCATCATGGACATTGTCCACGTTGACGTGCACCGCCCTCAGCCTCTGGCCCTTGATGTCCTTCCTGCAGCAGGGGCCGACTGTCTCATGTCCTCCTACTGTCTGGAGGGTGCCAGCCCTGACCTGGCTGCCTTCACCAGGGCCCTGGGCAACATTGGAAGGCTCCTGCGGCCCGGTGGCCACCTCCTGCTCATCGGAGCTCTGGGAATGAGTTACTATATTGCGGCGCCTGGGTTAAAGATCCCTACGGTCCCACTGAATGAGGCCCAGGTCTGTGCTAGTTTGAAGGAGAACGGCTACACCCTGATCAGGCTGGAGGTTTACACATTGCCTCAGGACATGAACGTGAAGTTTGATGATGGGTCTGGGGTGTTTTTTGTAAAGGCAATGAAGAAGTAAGTGTGAGAAAAGGGGGAAAAAGATCCCAGAACAATCCAGGTCGCCGCTAACCGGAAGTCTGCTGGATAACGGCATATGTATACACAGGTAAGACCATTAAAATGAGAGCCTTTAAACTGTGATTATTTAGTCAATAAGCGTCAATAAGCGAAAACAATACAGAATTTTTTTTTAAGATGGCGTGACATTAGTGTTAACATGAGAACGTTATGGTATACGTGCAGTTAAGTGTCCCAAATTCCCCATACAACGTTCTTAATTAACTATGAACCTGCTAAACCACCTGTGCTTCCATAATCTTAACCATTACCATAACCTGTCTCAAATAAGACCCTCGTCATTTGGGGACACTCCGTTTTTTTCTAAACTGCACGTAAGTCGAACGCGTTCTATTATTAGCCTACTTGCTTTAAGTTAGCATAAATGTTACTAATTAGCATGTTTTGTTTTAGTAAATGACCCCATTAGCTTGAAATTAAGTAATTTTCCACAATTTACACAGTGTAAATAGTAAGGCCTATTGCATATATCGTGTAGCGTGACATTAGTGTTGACATGAGATATTTTTGCAATTGCGTTAGCTAACGTTATTGTATTATTAGCCTACATGCGTTACGTTAGCATAAAACGTTACTAATTAGCATGTTTTGTTTTAGTAAATGTCCCCATTAGCTTGACAGTAAGTCGTTTTCCACACTGTTCACAGTGTAAATAGTAGTTTTCCACACTGTTCCCAGTGTTAATAGTAAGGCCTATTGCATGTAGCTGCTCATTAACGCTTCACAGAAGCTATATCATAAGCCTATTGAGTGAATTAAAAATAAATAATAATAATACCCAAAAGCACACTCTGTGTGCTTATCTATCTATCTATCTATCTATCTATCTATCTATCTATCTATCTATCTATCCATCTATCTATCTATCTATCTATCACATATATATAACAATAATAAATAATTGCCAAATATTTTGATTTCAGATATGGGAAAAGCTAGTAAGAGTGCACGCTTCAGGAGCGTTAAGATTAAGGTGGTGAGGAGGTGTATTGCTGGCCGTGCAAAGGTTTCTTACCTTAGTCAAGGTCTTCCCCAACCCAGCGCCAAACAGACCCACCCTTCAGACCCTTCCACATCTGTTACACCTCAGGTTGAATCTGATGTGGCACCTAGTTCATGTTCTGAGACTGCATACAGTAAGGCAAAGAAGAGAGAGATTCATGCCTGGGATGCAGTCAAGGATGACATGCTTAAGGTGTCATTTAAATGTTCAGCACCAATCACTACGCAGTGTGTTGTCTGCCTAGAAGATGCTGATTATAGGTGCATTGAGTGCAGCACAACTGCAGTCTTTTGTGAGGCTTGTCTGAAGAGGACTCACAGAAATTCACTGCACCTACCTGATAAGTGGAATGTAAGAATAATAGCATGCAGTCATACATACAGACATAACTAAAGTAATTTTAAATTGTTATGGTAATATTTTAGCACTATGTTGTATCAATTATTTGTGTCTTCAGTCTGTTTTAAAAACTTTCTTAGAGCTATAAATCTTTCTTACAGAATGCCTACTATGAGCCGTTTTCCCTGGGGTTATTCCTATACTTACCTGAAGGCCATAGCACCCATGCTGTGTACATGAAGGACATGAAGGTCATTATCAGCACAGGTTTGTCATTTTACATTGAAAAAATGTGTATGTAATGTATTTAATTTTAAAGTTGAGGAATCCAGTCCTGTTAAATGTCGAGTAATGTATGTGTCTCTATAGTAGTACTTTGTTATGTTTTTATTTTATTTCCCTCTTTTTATTTGGCAGGACAGCTCTGCACCGTCACTGTCAATATGTGTGCGTGTGAACCAGAAGCCTGCACTCTGCTAAGGTATGGGCTCTGGCCAGCAACAGCCGACAAGCCCCAGACAGCCTTTTCCATCCCTCTGCTAGAGCTTTTTGTTTGTCTGTCACTCGAGTGTCAGGTTTCTGTTGAGGGTTTTTGCAACACCCTACGCTGGAAAAACAACCTTACACTTGCAGAGGTAAGTCAGTTTGCAGAGGTCAGTTAGAAGTCATGTCTATGAAGTGAAGATTTTAGTTACTTTCATGGAAGACTGACCAGTCCGCATAGATGTGACAATTGGACCTTTTACTTTGATTGTACTGCGTCATTATTATTTATGGAACTGTCTAGGATTATATAGTTACATGCAAAGTTATTATTGATATTTTTCTATAAAAATAATGTCTTACCATCACCTTGGACTTTATTTAGGAAGTGTAATTGTATGAAAAGTAAAGGTTTTCACTGATGTGAAAATGCTGCTTATACTGTAGGTTAACGCACTCTACAGAGCCCTGGTGGGAGAATCCATATCCCAGTTTAGGCATTACCACTTTCGACAAAGAAGTTTGGTAGATGTTTGCCCACACTTAGATGATGGGACCACATGCCCAGCATGTCCAAAGGTTGGTTGTAGTTCTAGCATGGTTATTGTTTGATTAACTATATTTGCCATTTTTATGACCTTTTGGCATTAAATTTATATCGCAAAATCAGTTAATTGTTGTATAAGGTATTATCATAAAATAGTGACAATATTAGTATGAGCGTATCAACCAGGTGTTCTCTGGTACAACCTGCATTTATGAAGGCTGTATGAGATTAACCAGGATTACTGTAAATGTTTGTTTCCCAGGCAGATGGAGATATGATAGTGACATTGAATGCCAACTTTGGCCTTGTGCGGAAGCAAAGCTCAGGGACAAGTGTGGTTGAGCCATTTCATGGAACCCGCATGTTTGTTGATGAAAAGGATGTAGAGGAATACCTTCTTTAACATCCTGACGGCTCAAAGCCTAACGAGGTTAGTCACAGTTGCAGAATACTGTATTAGGACTGAAAAATCTGAGTCCATGAAATGTTAAATGTAACTCCTGGAAGAAGACCATTATTGTGCTCATAAATCGAATAGTTCCTTAAATCTTTAGGACTGCAGTAACTTCAAGGCTGGCAACGTTCTGAGGTCCCAACAACAAGCAAAGAAACTTGATGTTACAGGAGTGTTTGGAGCTTCCTGTCGTCATGAAATGCGCGCATGTTTGTCAACATGAGCCAAGGAGAAAGGCAAGTAGTGACATTTATGACTATTGACTAGGGCGGGCGATATGGCTGAAAAACTATATCACGATATAAGTGTTTAATATCGGTCGATATTGATAATTATTGATATTTTTTTATTACCTATTTAAAATAAGGACCAGGAGAAAAATATAATGACTTTAAACCTTTTTATTTTAAACTTAACCTTCCTCTGATTATAATCCCCTCAGTTATAAAAGCAGAAATGTCAACACAACCATGGAAAACAATCAAATAATTAAAATGTAACATAGGTCTAAAATCATAATGACACTTAACAATTATCTCTTAACATTAAGGTGCAAAATTAAGTAATAAGTAAGAAATGCTTCATAAAGTGCAAAATGTTAAATATAAGAAACCTGAGAAGAACTATTTTCTGCAGGTTTAGTGCTAGGTTGGTAACCTGGCTTCTGGACAGTGCTCAGCATGTCTGCCTTCGTTATTTCTTTGTAGCGTTTAGTAAGGCGCTGATGCAGAGTACCTCTCCATGGTGGTCTGCTGCTTGTGCGGTGTAGCAGCTGCAGATGTTGTTGGACGTTGCTGGCAAATATGGCTCTGCTCCAAAGTGTGAGCGCGGCTAACATGGTAAAACAAGTTTGTGGTATTACCAGTGTTGGTGGGGACGACAGTCTGATGACATTGGTCTGACTACGGTCAGAATTATAAAATCCCCAAAAACTGCCATACTGACTTTGTTTTATCAACAATTTCAATGCGTAGGATAACATGAACCTAACATAAGCCATTCGGTCTACAGTTGCAGCCTTCGAAGGCTGCAGACCTTGAATTGGAAACAGCTTATACATTTTTTTTCAATCACCAAATATTAATCTCATGGAATGTATATGGGAGATTTCAAAATATTGCAAAATTTAAACCTTGCCACCATTCTAATTTTCATTTTATTTATGCTTGTATCATTTTGAGTGTTCTTATTAAGTCTTCACTTTTCCTCAGTATGAAGTGTTTCATTATTCACATTTTTGTGTTGAAATAGATTAGCCTATCCTCTGTATGTCATTGATGAGCTTCTTCGAAGACGTGAGGACAAGAACATACACCTCAGAGTAGTCTATGACATTGCCTGTGTTGTTGCCTCACATTTCCGCGTAAGTACTTTTTTTTTTGTGTGTAAAACTGAATTATTGATTTGATAAAAGACCTTGACAAATTAACTCAAAATTATGCCATACTGTGTTCAACTAGAAATCAGGGAGGGCATACCACAAAACCTCTCCTTGGCCGCTCCAGCTTTTCACATTTATGGACACAAATTGCCCTGCCAGGTAAATTCATAATTTGCTCTCTTTTTGGCATCCATTTTTTATGTCTATCCACTGTACACCTGAGATAAGTACAAATGCCTTAAAGTAATCTTTATTCTAACATTTCCCCACCTAGTGTTTGACTTGTTTCAGAGATGCACTGTTTAGTGATATATTGGAAACCGCTTACAGTGTTCATATCTCTCCGGGTCAAGTTAATAACTGTAAATTGATTGTTATAAGCAAATTTGTTTATTTTTTATGCTGATTAAAATCTAATTTCTATAATTATTACATTAATATAAAGTAATGAAATGGACAGCTTTGCTACTGATTTAAAATAACATAAACTGTATCAGGGCCCTCTCCTGCTCCAAGCCCTTCAAGTCTGAAAGGTCAGGGTGAAAGCATTACACTCCACTCATAAAACCTACAGTAGGTCTACCTGCTCCTGTGAGAGACCAGGGCCAATAATTATTCACCATAAAAGTCTGAAACCGCAAGCAGAGCAAGAAATGGAAGGCAAAATAACTCACTGAGCCACAGTGGTGTGAGTAGAGGAAAATATCACATGACGAGCTTATGTACACACACACACACACACACACACACACACACACACACACACACACCACACACAAATGAATTATTCTGTCCCAAGCTTTTTGATCCATATAGGCAGTTGGTCGTTGTAACCATGATCACTATAAGCAGTTTCCACTGTAGTAGAATAATGCTTAATGTCAGTGCATGTGATATTCTAAGACTTTGCTTTAATCACAGATCAAGTACAGCACCAGGCGGCTTGAAGGGTTTGGGCTCACAGATGGGGAAGGAATGGAAAGGCTGTGGTCTTTCCTCCGAAGATTTGCCAGAGTCACAAAGGAGATGACTCCATCTCACCGCCTTGACCTGCTGACTGATGCCCTTTTACATTATGGACGGAGGAAATCAACTGACCTGGGTTTGTCCACTGCTGTATAACCTGTCTAAATTTGTTGTTCAGTGTTACCACTGTGCCAAGTTGTTTAATGTCTAAACAATTGATATATTTTGGAGTTAAGCTGATCACACACAAATTGGTAAGCATAAGTACATTAAACTTTCTTTACAGAGGTCCAGCTCCTGCAAAGATTAGACAGAGCAGAGAAAATATCAATTCTCGCTCAAGAAGACATCTCATCTGTCATCAGAGAGGCACCAGGTAAACCCTGCACATAAGAAGCAGTCAACAATAGTTGTGAATGGAAGAATTTTAGATTCCATTTACAAGCGCATTTTGTGAGTATGTAGCAATGACGGTTTTCTTTTTTTCTTTTTTATTGTCTTGTTTCCTGTTATTTTGTTGTTGCCTAGTGTTGGTTTCTGAGCGAGACATGGAGAGATGGAAGAAAAGGGAGATCGAACTAGCCCAACAGAAACAGAAACCAATACGTATGCAACTGAAGTGACTGTGTGAATGTCTTTAATATTGTAATAAGGTCATGAATATTATTAACAAAGACTATTGCAAATATGTTATACTTACAGTGCCTTGCGAAAGTATTCGGCCCCCTTGAACGTTTCGACCTTTTGCCACATTTCAGGCCTCAAACATAAAGATATAAAACTGTAATTTTTTGTGAAGAATCAACAACAAGTGGGTCCCAATTATGAAGTGGAACGAAATTCATTGGCTATTTCAAACTTTTTTAACAAATAAAAAACTGAAAAAGTGGGCGTGCAAAATTATTCAGCCCCTTTACTTTCAGTGCAGCAAACTCTCTCCAGAAGTTCAGTGAGGATCTCTGAATGATCCAATGTTGACCTAAATGACTAATGATGATAAATAGAATCCAGCTGTGTGTAATCAAGTCTCCGTATAAATGCACCTGCTCTGTGATAGTCTCAGAGGTCCGTGTAAAGCGCAGAGAGCATCATGAAGAACAAGGAACACACCAGGCAGGTCCGAGATACTGTTGTGGAGAAGTTTAAAGCCGGTTGGATTGAACAAAAAGATTTCGCAAGCTTTAAAAATCCCAAGGAGCACTGTGCAAGCGATAATATTGAAATGGAAGGAGTATCAGACCACTACAAATCTACGAAGACCCGGCCGTCCCTCTAAACTTTTCGCTCATACAATGAGAAGACTGATCAGAGATGCAGCCAAGAGGCCCATGATCACTCTGGATGAACTGCAGGGATCTACAGCTGAGGTGGGAGACTCTGTCCATAGGACAACAATCAGTCGTATACTGCACAAATCTGGCCTTTATGGAAAAGTGGCAAGAAGAAAGCCATTTCTTAAAGATATCCATAAAAAGTGTCGTTAAAGTTTGCCAAAAGCCACCTGGGAGACACACCAAACATGTGGAAGAAGGTGCTGTGGTCAGATGAAAACAAAATCGAACGTTTTGGCAACAATGCAAAACGTTATGTTTGGCCGAAAAGCAACACAGCTCATCACCCTGAACACACCATCCCCACTGTCAAACATGGTGGTGGCAGCATCATGGTTTGGGCCTGCTTTTCTTCAGCAGGGACAGGGAAGATGGTTAAAATTGATGGGAAGATGGATGGAGCCAAATACAGGACCATTCTGGAAGAAAACCTGATGGAGTCTGCAAAAGACCTGAGACTGGGACGGAGATTTGTCTTCCAACAAGACAATGATCCAAAACATAAAGCAAAATCTACAATGGAATGGTTCACAAATAAACATATCCAGGTGTTAGAATGGCCAAGTCAAAGTCCAGACCTGAATCCAATCGAGAATCTGTGGAAAGAACTGAAAACTGCTGTTCACAAACGCTCTCCATCCAACCTCACTGAGCTCGAGCTGTTTTGCAAGGAGTCTCTCGATGTGCAAAACTGATAGAGACATACCCCAAGCGACTTACAGCTGTAATCGCAGCAAAAGGTGGCGCTACAAAGTATTAACTTAAGGGGGCTGAATAATTTTGCACGCCCAATATTTCAGTTTTTTATTTGTTTAAAAGGTTTGAAATATCCAATAAATTTCGTTCCACTTCATGATTGTGTCCCACTTGTTGTTGATTCTTCACAATAAATTACAGTTTTATATCTTTATGTTTGAGGCCTGAAATGTGGCAAAAGGTCGAAAAGTTCAAGGGGGCCGAATACTTTCGCAAGGCACTGTACCTTTCCATGTACAGTAATGAAATACAATCCTGTAAACTGTGAGGGTAAAGAAGTAACAGTAGCAGTAGTAATGTCTTTATCTGTTCTCCAGACACTGTCTGTAGATGGAAAAGGGACTACATCACCAATCTGATTCAGTTTTACAAGTTCAAGTAAGACTTCAATGTGTTGATGTAAGACTATATAGTAATTACACCCATCTTTAAGTAACCTACTGATGTGCTTCAACATGGAAGCCTAGGTGTGATTACATAGCTATGGGTGAGACAATAACAGCATATTTTTTAGGAAACTCTTCCAACTTTTTTATTAATTACCTATAGGCCCACCTATAAGCAGCTCAACTCATAATATGTTGGATTCATTTTAAGACCCAACAATTTTGGGTCATTGACTCTGAAGACCCCCTGTTGAAGATTCCTGTTATAAATGAAGAGTTGCTATAATGCTGCAGTACCACCAAGGCCTTCCTTATAACTTCTACAGTGTTTGGTCAGGTGTACCACAGTAATGATTTCTGGTAGGTAACTACTGAATTCTTGTGCTGTACTTCTTGTAATGTATAGATCTGGAACTCGTGAGTTGTACATGGAGGATGGAACAGAGTAAGTAGGCTGTATCTGTCTGTTGCTGTTCTCTGATCAAGTGTCTAAATAACATTTAATAATATTTACTTGATGACCATTGTAGAATTGAGAACTCTCTGCTGAACATTGAAACAAAAACACCCCGCATTGGGAGAAGATGGAAAGAATCTGATTTAGACTTCCAGTCTACCCTTAAAGATGTTGACAGTGACCTCAGAGGCCAACTTAAATGCAAGGCAAGAACTGAATCAAGGGAGAGAGCAGTCCTCCTCCATCTGAAAAGAAAATATCCAGGTAAAGTGCTGTGGATAAGTTAGGGCTGGGCAATATGGAGAAAATCAAATATCATGATATTTTTGACCAAATACCTAGATATCGATACCACAACGATAGTGTAGTGTTAACTATTGGTGCTTTCACAGAATATTTACACAATGAGATTTTAGATAAATGATAAAATATAATATATGATAAATAATCAGCAGTAATGTGGATATAACGAATAAGTGGGTAAAGGCAAATAATAGAACAGTTACAACAGTCTGGTAAGTTCAGAAAATGACATCACTTTACTGTAATGTAGCCTTTAAAATCAGGAAAAGACACTTATGCCATTTTATGATATTACGATATCCAAAATCTAAGACAATATAATATTGATATATTGCCCAGCTCTAGGATAAGTAGATACAATAAGTAGATTTTAAGATTTGAATTTTAACTTTTCAAAGGACCATAATACAAACTAATGAATTCATTTCTTTGCATGTGTGTTTTCTAACTTTGTTTCAGATGGGCAGGGCATTGCCATTAGACTGTCCAAGCAGGTAGCCAACTCCAACAAGAGACTGAGACAAGCAATCAAGGAATACAACAGTATTCAGTGGCCACCGCAGATGAGCATCTTCCCTGCAACAATTGATTTTCAGGAAGCATGCGATCCCTCTTGGCCTGTCTACTTCTGCTCTGATGAAACTGTAAGTCTAGTTACCTAAACCTAGTAACCACACTGCAATCACTCTAGTAACCATCTGACAACCGCCGTTAGTAACCACAACTACCTGGCAATCATTGTCATCAACCACCTGCTAACATGAGATAGCACTTTGTTTCCTTATGTCTTCTACTAGATTGAAGAAGATGATGTTTCAAGGAGTCTGAAAAGGCGTGGAATTGATGCCTTACATATGAGGACACGGGCAGCTGAGGAAAAGCACATGCTTTACAAGGAAATGAGAACTGTAACTGAACACCTCAATCAGCAGCATGCCTTTCTGTGCTCTGCCATCAATGACACAGAGCAGCCTGGTGCAAAAGCTGCTCTAATCCAACGTCTCAAACAGCTGGAAAGAAAGCTACATCATGCCACTGTGATGTTTCACCAACATGTACCAGACATTGTTCCTGCAACATGTAGTTATGTCGTCCCAGAAACCCCCTACCTGTCTCAGGACCTCCCCATGTCAAGCATACAGACACTGGTATATGATGATGATGATGATGATGATGATGATGATGATGATAATGACAGCAACTAGCACTGTAAGCACTCATGACTAGGGCTGGTTTGCTGCTTCCTGGTTTTTAATGAATAGTTTGAGCAAGCTTGTATGCTTTGCTATTTATCATTCAAAATGTCTCCTTAATTCAGCGCTAACCAAAATTCAACAAACTGACAGTTTAGGTTCTGTGTGTTTTCATTGTAACTGATCTGGATCTAATTGATGCTGTGTTGCTGATTAGTTGATTAGTCTAACTGCAAAAAGTCCATGTTTGTTTTTCTTGAGCTCTGAACTGTCCTGCCAATGTGAACCAAAAAAAAAAATTTAAACAAGCTGTTTTTTGGACAATAAATAAACACTTTTTTGTAGAAGCTGCTGTCTAAGTAACTTTTTAAAGCGTTGTTGTACTCAATGTATAGCCAGCTTTGGTGTTTTGAATGACCTTACACTTAACACTTAATACCATAATATATCTGTACAGTATGTTTTTCTAAGAAGGACACTTAAATAAAGTTTTTTTCAGTCTTTGGTAGCAGAAGGTTTTCGGAAGTACATTGACAAAACAACACTACCCACAATGCTAGCGGTAACAGCAACGTCTCTGATTGTCCAATCTCGCTGTTACCATAGAAACGTTTACCCCGCAAAAATACGAACGGCTACCTTTGCCTTTTCCATAGATATATATGCCTTTTCTTGCCGTTTTCAAAATGTTTTTTTTGTGCCGAATCAAATGGTTTATGCTCACTATTCATCTCGTAGCTGGTTGTCATGGTTACAGGCTTAAAACTCTTTATATCAGCTATTTTCGAATGGGGGGAAAAACACTTCCGGAAGCAGAGCCATTCAAAAAGTGGGTAGTCAATGTTGAGCTCTAGCTATATATCTGAAATAAACCAACATATACATTTTTTCTTAACATAGAACATCTAGATGCCGTGTAATTACTAGTTCGGCTTTACTAGATATTTGATATATTCAGTAGATATATCTTTTCAGAACCCCTAGTTTACAACCCTAATTTGCAAACCAGAAGAACTACAACTGTAGTGCTGATTTGTATCAAGCTACATGGCGTGGCTACAGGGAGTTGTAGTTTTTAAAACATTACCGTTTTTCTTAGAATTGGAGGTTGTAAATATTGAGATGAGAGTAGAGTGAGGGGTTTAGGTGTATAGTAAACGCATCTATGTAATCATATTTCAAATATGTAATTGTTAAATTGGTTAAAATTAATTAAATTACATTTTAACAGTATTTGACACCACCCCAGTTGTTGACTATAATGACTTGATAGATGAGGCCAAGAGCTTTTTATAACACTTGGTCCCATGTCTCTAACCCCTTGGTTACTGAATTACAAGCATTTAAACATGCACCAGAGTGACGTTTCAAAGGGCGGTCATTCAAAGCAGGAGCCATGAAGAATCTTTATACTAACATATGTTACTCTCCAGGACAAGACCTTTCCAACAATGTATTTGGTTCAACTCTACAACAAAGTTTTAATTTTCTCATTTCACAGACACAAGCCATCTCAGGTGTAGTTTCAGAGAGCACTTTCAAGGCTTAATATATAAAATGAAGCTTTTTGTTTGTTTTTTTGTTTCTGACTGTGTAAACATATTTAACACACACACACACACACACAGAGTTTATTTCTGTTTGGGACACACATGGCATGCATAGGCTATTATGTTAATGCTGCTATTAGGGTTGTAAATCAAACGTGTATTATTAGTGTTATTCAAAACCAAGAGGACACATACTGTAGCCCTAGGCCCTGTTGTATTCTCTGTAGGCTATTTATTCCTCCATTGAAATTTTTTATTTTGAGCTTTACAAAAGGCAAATATTTAGTTTTTCTCTTAACATTTTCCTCCTTCCAACACCTGTCACTGTGAGCAACTAAATGCTACAGCTATGTTTGGCAAATCTATAGCATAGCCTATTTAGCCTAGTACTGTAAAATCCAACCAGATGGTAGGCCTATGTAGAAATTGTTTTATGTTTCAAGAACGCTGATTTAATAGTAACATATCCCCAGCGACATATTCTTTGAAGTATACAATCAAATGACATAAATAAAATTTTACAATCACAGGCTATTAAACGTCTTTTCTTAATAGAGATATAGTCTAGTGGCATTTGGATGTGGGTTGCGGCCGACCGGCGGCAATTTGAAATGGAATGGAGCCCATCCACGGCGGACAGCTCTAACCATGATTCGAACGCGCCCCTAGCCTTCCGCTATCCAAACTGACGTAATAAAATGTACTTCTCAGAATCAATGGATAATAATTAAAACGGATATCCTTAACATAAACCCGTCATATTGTTGAGTTGTCACGGACACTTTCATATTTTCTCTAAAACGTTAGAAAGAAAAGCTTAACACGTGACAGTAAAGAATACTTGTGAGTGGAAGTACGTCATGCAAGCCATGATGCAAGCTAGCTGGTTTCAGCCATATGTCAATGGTTTCAGCCTCAGCTAAAGCAGCGTCCATAGCAACCAATGAAAACAATGGTTGTCTTGTGCTAGCTGTTGGGTTGTGTTGTGTAGCGTACTTACGTTTCTGTATCTTTTTTATCTTATGTTTTTTTTTTCCTTTCTTTGCTTGTAGCTTTTCTTCTTCTATCTTGTTGATGTATCAATTGTTGTACTTTTCATATTTTCTTTTGATACTTAATGTCATGCTGCACATTTGAAAATCCAACCATTATTTTTTAATTTATTTTTAAATTAGAAATAAAGTGTAGTCTTCCAACTGTATGCCCACGTTTTCATAAGTTTACTAATCCCTTTGACATAAACCCTCTTTTCAATATCAATTTTGCAAAATACCTACTAGTGACAATAAACAAGGACATTCTAACAGTCTGGGTAGTAGGACTGTGGAAAATAAGTTTAAGTTATGTAAAACATCAAATCATACAGTGACCCTGGGTATTGAATAGGTAAGCCAATAATGAAACTGAGAAATAGGATACCTTTTATTTCCAACAGGTATACTCAATTCATTACAATATAACTTTAAATGTTCCCCACATTGTAATACGGTTTGAAAGGGACCACATTGATGGAACCAATAAACAACAATAAAGTACAAAGAATCTTAACTAGGGTAAATTAAAATATATAAGTGTAATCCAAAGGCATGTAGAGGCAAGATTCACAAGGAGTCTATTTTAATGAAAATGATGAACAGGCACCTAATAAATGTTAACAGGCTTTAAATCACGTGTCAAACTCAAGGCTGCCGGCCAAATCCAGTATACACATATACAATCCGTTACAGACATGCACCAGAGTTCAAATGAGCTTTCACTGATTTTTTCAATTCACTCAAGCTGGACTTTCCGACCAAACACCCCAGGGTTCTTTTTAAACGAGTGTGTGTGTTTGTACGGATGCAGTGGGGCCATCAACACAAAACCTCAAACTTGTGTATGCGTTACATCGTAAATATTACAACAGAAAACTCAGATTGGACAGATAGTCTAGCTAGCTGTCTGGATTTCTACCGCAGAGAACACAAAACTACTGCCAACACAAAGAAACAGGAAGGGGACGGACATCAGCTGAAAATGAGGGACATCCGTGGAAGTTTCGGTGGCAATGGACCTAGATATAGACTGCTAGAAATCAGGGTGTTTGCATGGTGTGTTGACCGGCAATGAAGGCACATGCTTCTGTAAAACCACTTTTAAAACAGTATGGGCGACCATGATTGACACACTGAGCACTGAGACCATGAACGCCACTTCTTTGTAGCACTTTCTTCTTTTGGTTGCCAGCAAATGGATGCGGCAGACACAGCACAAATTGCCTCCATCTACCGGAAAGAAAAACATACAGAAATATTTTGGAAGTGAAACCAGTTAGTTGAAATCATTAACATATATAAAACAATGTCTCTAAGGCAGCCATTTCATTTACAACTTTTGCCAAATGAAAATCTCCCAGATTTTTAACGGTTAAACACCAAGCAAAGTTAAATAACAATAAAATAAGTCAGAAAAGACTGTGGAGCCCAGTTGACATTTAAATTGAGCTGGTTTGACAATCAGAGGGGGCTGAGGGGGTGGAAAATGAAAAAATAATTTCTGAAAATGTTAAATCAGGGAGATAATTTAAGTAATTATTTAGTGACACATTTTATCAGGTGACCTGCACCTCAGTTTATCAATAGTTACCATGGTCAGAAAACACAAAACTGTCGTTTTTTTTTCCATAGATAACAGGCCTGGGGCCTCATTTATAAACTGTGCATAGATTCTATTCTGAAAGATTTTGTTTGCAAAAATTGTCCTAATAAGGTCCATGATAATCAATCAATGAATATTCCAGCCTTGAAAGGAGCCCTTGATCACCAATCACGAAACGGAAAAATGGGAAAAAAACCGATTCAGTGATTGTGAGATCGAATGTGCTCCTAACAGAGGTAGAACATCCAAACTAAATCCTGTTTGGAAGCTTTAACCCTTGTGTGGTGTTCATATTTTTGTTACACAAACTTAATACTTAACAGATTTAGCTCAATTACCAATGATATATACATCATTTATGGTTCATATTTGCCATTTACCCCTGTGAGATCACATTTATGATCATATGATAATTTTCGTTTTTGTGAGAAAGGAAATTCAACTATTAAAAAGGTAAAAAATAGAAACAAGATTTTGGATCATTATTGGTGCAAAACAGGTGAAAGTGCTTGAAATGTAACAATTTGGTAACTTTGTGGGAATAGCAGGTGCAGAAAGACAACATTCCCACACACAGACACCTACAATCAGACACCGACCACATTAAGACGCCAGACACATAGACACACACAGAGACACACACACAGACACCACACACACACAGCACATTTCCCGGGAGAGGCAGGGAGAGCAGCTGTGTGGGAGGATCCCTGCCCCGCCCGTTGCTGGCAGCCCCTCACTTTACCGCCGGCTCTGGGTCGGTTTAGCAAGAACGGGATTGTTGGGTTCAGGAAAACCATAACTGGGTTAGGTTCGGAAAACGGGCATACCATCGGAGTTCACTAAAACACTGTCTACAAAACTTTGGGAGCATTACGCACAATCACACGTGTGGTCAAAAGTGCCAAGCGGAAAACTGGGAACATTTTTACCGCATGGAAATTCTTTATAAATCCCGACTATTGCGAGGAATGTTGCGACGAAAATTAACACTTCACTGCTTCACGCAACTTTTTCTTGCATAACAGGTTTTATAAATGAGGCCCCTGGCCTTTTTAGTTGTACATGGAAATATCCCCAATTTTCATGTCAGAACCTTTGTTCTTATATTTTATTTTCAGTTGTTTCAACTTCTTTTTTTCAAATGCATTTTAGGTTCAACCAGTTTTCACCTGTAATAACATAATTGTGATTACATATTGCAGTATTGTAACCTTTTGAAATTACTTGTTTTTATCTTTGCTGCTTGAAAAAGGCATTATTAGTATCAATTGGACTTCCTGGTTAAATATATATAACCACAGTTTGGACAGATACCTTCATCTTCAGTCATCACAATGGCTACATTAGTGGCTTCTGAGGACTCTCCTTCCATCTGCTGTGCACCTAAAGAACATAAAAGAAAACACAATAACATCTTTCTAGATGCAAATTTTGATTCTTAATTAAAATGTATACTGTCAATGGTTATAGTAAACATCTAAATCTAAATCTCAACAGCCAATTTAAAGTGTGAAATGATCAGGATACCAAGCTTATAGAAGCTGTTTAATGTCACTTGGATAAATATTGTATCTATATATTGTAATTTTCAAACAAGTAAATGATTTGTAGCAATTGTTTTTCAAAATGTATTAAGATTGCAAGAAATACCATTTCCACACATAGCCTCAAAGATCTGTTCCACTGACTTCTTTTGGATGCAAACTGCTGTGTCTGTTGATTTAAGGACATTCAACCATGACACAAAGGTGAAAATTTCATCATATAATTTGCATCAGACATGTGGACAGTGGTCAAATATGCTGTGTAATGAGGTTGAATTACAAAAGTTACATATGTAGTGACATGTGCTTCTTAAGTTTAATGTTAAATATTCATTTAAATTTAATTACATTTTTTAATTCATATTTTTTATTGATCTCCAGCAGTTGGGAGGGTTCGGTGCCTTGCTAAAGATCACCTTGGCAGTGCCCAGGAGGTAATAAAACAACTCAGCGTACCTTCTGCGTCCATGTGCTCGGACATTCCCTCTGCCATGTCAGTGGGGTTGCATTGTGTTGTATCTAATTGATATGTTTAGGAAAAAGGAAAACATGTGTAATATGAGCATAACAAATAATTGGTCTTCCCGCATTACTGGAGAACAAATAATCACATAGCACTATCAATGAAGATTAGTTTAATAGTTTATAGTTAATAGTTTAATGAGCAAAATGAGAAGGTACGGTGCCTTGCTGGCAGTGCCCAGGAACTGGCATCTCTAGATCTACCAATCCACAATCTGTACTTTGGTCCGTACTGGGACTTGAACCCCCCATAATGATGAAAACTCCAACTGAGGAATATTGTAACAATCATTACAAACTGTCAAAGACGCAAATGCAATAAAGCTGTTCTGGATGTCTGCAATGGCCCAGCACTATACAAAGACTCACATGAAGGCCTGTGTTATTCTTTAGTTAACTTATTTTCCCAACTTTGCATAGAGCCAAATGGTCTGCAGGAACACAAGTGAAGAAAGACAACAGCCACTGTTAATATCACTTACTTATTTCAAATGAAATTTGGTCAGCAGCTGCCAAAATGGCCTCTAATTGGTTTCTTCCGTAGAAGGAGGGCTTCTTGAGGTCAAGTCCAATGGGCAGCCCAGCAACTTTGATTGTTACATCATCGTTATTTAAAATGGATAGGTAGGGGAGCCTTCCAGTACCTCCGGCCTCCTCTGAAAGACATGGGCACACATATGCATGCACATGTTACACAGTTGGATAATTCTGACTTCCCTCCTGTTGAAAGCTAGTTTTGCTAAAGTGTCATAATCTTATGGTTGATGGGTACATTAGATACATAATTTATTAATTTGATAATAAAAAAGTGTTTGAACGTATGCTTACTATATCTTTGGTTGAAAAGATCTTGTACTTTTTTCAAAAGCACACTGATGGGCTCTTTAGTAGGTGCTGCGGCTGAGGAGCTGGCTGAGGAGCTGGCTGCAGATGTGAAAACAGACAACAATTAATTCCATAAAACTGTTTTATGTATATTTGCACTATTATGGGGCTGAGTCCATTTCTGTGGACTTTCATACAACAAATATTACCTTTGAAATGCAGTGCAAAATTGTTCACTGTGTCCGTTGAGTCAAGGAACACAGTGGCTTTCTTGCTACTCGCTTCCAAAGACCTCTAAGCTGGCCTTTTGAGTGTCAAAAGATAAAATGGCCATCTCCACACCCAGAGCCTCAAGCTTGGACACCTTTATAATATTTAGAGAAACAAGCAAACCACAAAAATAGTAAATAATTGATTATAAACAAAATGGACAAACGTTATATTTTAATTCTAATGGACTCATAGCCGTATGTGACTACTAATGTTTCAATTGACCACCTTGATCTGAATAGACTAGCCCAACCAGTAAAAAATTTTTGTTTGAGAGGGGTGGTATAAGCCTTCGACAATCTTTTTAATGTGAGAATATTTGATGCCGATAGCCTTGTAAACACTTGACCCAACTACTTTGTTTTACAGATTAATTGTGGTCTTACAGTGTTTATTCTTTTATTTTTATTTATTTTATGCTTGCCATTTCATGTTTAATAATTGCTTATAACATACATTTGGATGGATATGGTTTGAGTACGTGAATCATCGGAGGACCTGATTTAGTATACCCTGGATGTTTAAAAATCAGATGGAATGTTTATTTGGGATGAATTCATTTGAAATTCTAAAATAATCTACAGATAAACACTCCAATTGTCTGTCACAATGTACTGCTCACATCACAATTGCCATCAATCATCCTTACATCTAATACTATAATGATACCACTAATGCCTAGCAAAGAAAGCTTCTTTCCAAACCTCTAACTTCAGGTTCTTCAGATGCCCTTTATTTTTAAGATCCCTCATCTCAGGGCTAAGGTCCTGTGACTGCCCATGTGCCTTCAGTGCTGCTGCCTCCTGAACATACTGCTTCTTCACATCTTCCCTCAATGTGGACCACCTACCCTTAATGTCATTCATTGTGCCTGAGAACAAAAATAGATGAACAGAAAACTTAACACCATAGAGTCAGCATCTCTTTATATAGTAAATTCATACAGAGAAAATCTGTCAATCTGTCCAACACACTGGTTCACTTGGCTTATAAAACCCTGTAACAACGCTGCAAAAACAATATAACGCGTTTGCAGTAGATCACCTGATGATTCTTTTCAATAGACACAGCAGTCTTACACTGAGTCTGTGAAATACTTGGCAAATACTTTCTTGAAAATCTGTTTAATGACCCTTGTGAACCCCTGATGTAAACAGGGCCGCTATGTACAACAACAGTCCATTTAGTATAACAATTAAAAGCATCAATTAAATATTGTTCATCACCTTTGTTTTTGAGAATGTCCCGACAAAAAAGATTGTACGGTGACAGCTCTCTTGTGTAAAGTTTTTGTTTTGGCGGCCCTGGCTTAGAACAAGCTTTAAAGGACCTCTTGTAGTTACCAATCCAGTTCTGAAAGAGAGAAAACACAAAAAAAGAGAATTACACGAATTAAACTGAATCCAATTAAATTATATTTATAGTATCAAATCATAACAGTTGTCTCATAACACTTTACAGATAGAGTAGGTCTAGACCACACTATAATTTACAAATACCCAACAATTACAATAATTACCCCCAAGAGTTACTGTGTGTGTGTGTGTGTGTGTGTGTGTGTGTGTGTGTGTGTCCCGTCCATTTATAGCGTAGCAGGGCACTGAAAGGCACTGCAAGGTGTAGCAGGACGTAGCATGGCATAGCAGGACGTAGCAGGGCACTGCAGGGCGTAGCAGGGCATGTAACAGGGCACTTCGGGCATAGCAGGACGTAGCAGGGCACTTCAGGGCATAGCAGTGTGTAGCAGGGCACTTCAGGGCATAGCAGTGTGTAGCAGGGCACTGCAGGCTGTAGCTGGGTGTAACAGGACGTAGCAGGGTATAGCAGGACGTAACAGGGCACTGCAGGGCCGCATAGCAGGGCGTTTGAGCAGGACCCCAGCAGCAGCTGCAACCATGATTTAGTTGCCATCCTAATCCAAGGAAAACTGCTGGGTGAGAAAACATAAGGACTCCAGGGAATAAGCTCCCCAGAGCTAGGTTAGTAACAAGCATTTCTAGGACATGGATGCACACAGATGGAAAGAGAGAGGAGCTCAGTGTGTCAAAGGAAGGAAGTGCCCCGGCAGTCTAAAAACTATAACAGCATAACTAAGAGCTGGTCCAAGGCAAACCTGAGCCAGCTATAAGGGTTGGTAGAGAAATCTGACAACTATGAAGATAAGCAGAGAAGAGAAGGGATGTTAACAAAAACTTTAGATTTTTACCAGCAGTAAAGCAGAATGATGTTATATACAATTACAATAATTACCCCCAAGAGTTACTGTGTGTGTGTGTGTGTGTGTGTGTGTGTGTTTATAGCGTAGCAGTGCACTGGAAAGGCACTGCAAGGTGTAGCAGGACGTAGCAGGGCATAGCAGGACGTAGCAGGGCACTGCAGGCGGCGTCGCGGAGGACGAAAGGGGCACTGCAGGGTGTAGCTGGGTGTAGCAGGACGTAGCAGGGTATAGCAGGACGTAACAGGGCACCGCAGGGCATAGCAGGGCGTTGAGCAGGACCCCAGCAGCAGCTGCAACCATGATTTAGTTGCCATCCTAATCCAAGGAAAACTGCTGGGTAAGAAAACATAAGGACTCCAGGGAATAAGCTCCCCAGAGCTAGGTTAGTAACAAGCATTTCTAGGACATGGATGCACACAGATGGATAGAGAGAGGAGAGAGGAGCCCAGTGTGTCAAAAGAAGGAAGTGCCCCCGGCAGTCTAAAAACTATAACAGCATAACTAAGAGCTGGTCCAAGGCAAACCTGAGCCAGCTATAAGGGTTGGTAGAGAAATCTGACAACTATGAAGATAAGCAGAGAAGAGAAGGGATGTTAACAAAAACTTTAGATTTTTACCAGTAGTACAGAAGAATTATGTATTTATTTGATATGTTGATTGTAAGCGTGGAATTAAAGTAAACCTTACTTCTATGACACTGGTTTCCAAACCAGTATCTGATGCAGCTCTTGATATGAGGGGGGAACCAACCCGTGTCATTCCATCCTCAAAAAATGTTTTCAAAGTTTCCCTTTGTTCTTCATTAATTTGTGTTCTCTCTTGTTTAATAATAAAGAAAAAGTTGGTCAGCAATAAATCAGTAATAAACAAGTGTCATTGTTAATTATGTATTTTAATATCATACTATCTTTCTCATACACACTCGACAATGCTCCTAGATTAGCAATTGTAAGGCTTACCTCTCTGGGCCATCTTCAACCCGAAACACAAACAGAGAGAAACTTGCACATGACAGATTTGTATTAACGTTACACAGACAGACAGACAGACATACAAACATACATAGAGACAGACAGACCTATGCTTTTGGGTATTATTTTTGAAGTTCAATGTTCAGGACAACAATGAATTTTTAGGGTAGCCTCCCTCAATGCTCACTTACAAATAAGCAACATAGACACCACAGTCTATCTATTACTAATAGACTGACAGTCATCTTATAACAAACATGGCAGGCTTAAATTCATGGATATGCATATACAATGAAACTCTGGACACCTGGAGTCCATTTGATGTATCCACAATGCTACAGGTGCAATCCTTGGTGCAACCATAAAAATACGTTTTGGGTTTGAATATTTCACTCAATAGGCGTATGATTACGTTAATGAGCAGCTACATGCAATATGCCTTACTATTAACACTGAACAGTGTGGAAAACTACTATTTACACTGTGAACAGTGTGGAAAACGACTTACTGTCAAGCTAATGGGGACATTTGCTAAAACAAAACATGCTAATTAGTAACGTTTTATGCTAACGTAACGCATGTAGGCTAATAATACAATAACGTTAGCTAACGCAATTGCAACAATTATCTCATGTCAACACTAATATCACGCCATCATAAAACATTTTTTTCTGTATTGTTTTCGCTTATTGACGCTTATTGACTAAATAATCACAGTTTAAAGGCTCTCATTTTAATGGTCTTACCTGTGTATACATATGCCGTTATCCAGCAGACCTTCGGTTAGCGGCGACCTGGATTGTTCTGGGATTGGATCTGGAGTCTTCGCGTATTTATCCGTGATTAACCATGCGAATGGATGATAACAGCCTCTTATACCTGTACGACGCGGCACCGCAGCGCCTACTGACCCATTACTAACAGGGCCGATAACCACTGATAACCCCATCAATCCAATGATAACAGTTTGAAGGAGACACACAGAAACAACCGTCTTTTGGGTAAAGATGCAAATCAAATTAGCATTAGACACATTTCTAAAGTGTTTGAATGTTGTTGTTTGAACGTGAAGAACTATGTCAAACTAACAAAGAGTTAACACATTATTTTGTTTGTTTATTACAAACATAAACTGAAGTGTAAACACGACATACGGCTTTAAGGGTTGTTATGTTCCTGAATGGTCTCCTGGTTGAGATGCAAACAAACGAGCATTTAGACATATTTCTCAAGAGTTTTAATGTTATCAACTATCACTACAATGAAACTATAAGTTACATTAAAGCAGCTTTATTTGAAATTACCAGAGGATACAGGAAGAATAGGGCGAGGGTCATGTTATGCAACTAATTAATGTTATCTTGTTTGTTTAATCCACACAAAAGCTGAATGTTGAAATACGTGTATATGAAGTGTACATGTTGTGGCTTTATTGGGAGTTATGTGGCAGACTTTTTCCTGAAGTCTTGTTATCATCATGAGAAAATTCTCCAGGAAGTGTCTGACCTGAGGCCTATACTCTGAAGCAAGATTTGCGATTACCGGGTAACTTCAGGTTCAACCCAGTGTTTTGTATATCACAACAGTGGGTCACTTGTTATCTTTGTCAGCTTCTTTAGTTTGTGTATCACAACAGTGGGTCACTTGTTATCTTTGTCAGCTTCTTTAGCGCACAAGTGTAATTATCACGGTTCATACGTTTTGAAAAAATTGGAAAATTTATGGAATTTTGAAAAATGCAAATTATTACAAATGTGATGCAAAGATACAGCTGTATATAAGTTGACTTTTGCAAACTAGTCACCAGAGCCTTCCACAGACTGACATCCTCCCTTCTCTAGCTCTCCTGAGCAACTGAAACTGGCTATATACACCTGTAGCCCCTGGAATTGGAACATACCAACAAACAATAAAATACAGGGGTGGCTCAGGCATTAGACAATAAAAGCTACAAACAGCTAAATTAATAGGTCTATTAGGCTAGAAATTTACCGAAGATTATTTACATGACTCACAAAATCATTTCACTAAGTCACAAGATACTTGACGGCCAAAAAAAGAAATACTCATAATTCCGGTCACTTCCTGTTACCCCGGATGTACTAACGTCATTTAAACTCGCCGATGGCGGTAAACTTTCGTTCATCAACAGAAGAGAGCAGACGCCGGTAAGCCACAAAGACTGCATGTTAACCTCTGTTACCTTTTAAACTAAAAAAAACAGCAATGTAGTTAACGAAGACATAAGTGTTGTGTGATGATTAAAATTGTGATGTTAGTGGCATAAACTGTATGGTTTTAAACAATAGAGAATGATATATTGATGGATGTGGCTATAGCATATAAATCACCGCAGTATTGCTGTAAATATGTGCACAAGAACACTACGGGATTACTGTGTGGAATCTGATGAATGGCTAGTTTAACCGATGACTTGAAACCAGTAGCCTATGATAGGTAACCGAGCATATTGACATGCTAACAAGACCTATACAGGACATTTACACTTCGTGTGTTGAGAGCCAAACTAGGCGTGGCCGGCAGCTATGCTGCCCGTTTAAATTTTTTTTTAAGTGATGTGCGTTTTTTTTTTTTTTTTGCCATTTTTTACAGGCGCACGGCCTTTAAAAAAAATAAAATAAAAAAGTGATCAAAAATTGTTTGCATTTCAGAACCTTAGAAAATGGACAGCGGCCGAGGCGAACACACATGCCTATTAACTCGATAATAAAGCCGTAAAGTAGGCTTTCATCTCCGGACAGAGCCACTTCTCACATACAGATAGGATTGGAGATGAAAAGTTCAACTGACACGTAACAGCGACGAGCTCCGTGGGAAATTAAGAATCAATGCCACCGACATAACCAATCGCACTATGACAGACGCTCCACTTAGCACCAACTGCAATGTTCAATTTTAAATTAATGTTGCCTACTGGCAGTCTGGCACACGTGGGTGCTCAGTATTTTCCGTGGGTGCTCGATCTCCGGAGCACCCACGGTAACGGCGCCTATGCTCTGAACCACGTAAATTGTCATTGATTTTATAGTTCAACCTCTGAGGGAAAACTTTAACACAGATTTTTATTCTTATTGTATAATGTCGACTGACATTTTCAGGAACACAGTTAAGGAAATTTGACAAAGTCATGGATAAGTATTGGTTAAACTGCGTATGAACCCTAAATTATGGTGGAATCTTGTTGTGCCTGGCAGTGATATTGAGAAGTCTAATTTCCACATTTCCTACGCTGACAATGTATTGCCAGCTTTCTTTCCTGGCTTAGGAAGCAGCAACAGTATTGCTTTTTGCCTATAAAACTGTCTGTTCTTCACATTTCGGTAGGATTATAGTTTCCTCTTCTTGTGTAAAATATGCGGCTTTGGACTTAGAAATGGCAATAGAAATAAATCCAGGGTATGTTGATCGTGCTTCGTAGTACAGGCCTATGGTAAAGAAATAGGCGGGCAACTATTCACACTTCAAACTGTCACCTATTCAGATCATATTCCAGCTGTGGAGCACTGAGAGTGAGTGAGGCCTGAGCAATGCGTCCAGCTGTGGTAACTGCTGTCTTGCTGTTGGTGAGCATCCTGGACACTGTGACAGCCAAGCCTGATTGTAAGTACTTTACCACTACCAACATGTTATTAAAATACAAAAAACAAACATTTGTTCATTAAAGAACTTGTTTCCACAGATCCCAACTTTTGTAAACGTTTCTTATTTCCGCCATGTGGTGAGGGAGGGAGTCGCATTGCTGTCGATCGCTGCGTTACATTCATGAGGACTAAAAAAAATTTCAATGATTCACAGGTGTGACACACACACACACACACACACACACACACACACACAGTATAACTAGAACTGCAAGCAGTATGATTGTACTGCAGAAAGTAGTGTTGCTGTAAAAATGGTGGGAAAAAGGCAATTAACAATGGAAGAGACAGCCCATCATAACACTTGTTGTGACACAATGTTGGTCTTTCCTACAGAGAAATTGCGAAGAAAGTCAAGGTGTCAGTGAGTACAGTATTCTTCACCATCAAAAGGCACTTAGAAACTGGGGGAAACTCTGACAGGAAGAGGTCTGGCAGACCCAAAGCCACAACAGAATCAGAAGCCAAGTTTCTGAGAGTCAACAGCTTGCGTGATAGGCAGCTCACAGATCAACAGCTTCACCAAATTCCTTGTTTGTCTACGCAAACCTGGCCAATAAAGCTGATTCTGATCAAACGGAAAGCATTTTTCTCCCATCCCTGAATGCTGTGTGGACTTAGTCAAACCGTCCTGCAGCGCTGTAGAGGAATGTCTGGCAATGCGAGGCTAGTCTCCTTGGGCTTGGATAATAAACTGAAGACTAACATGCTTACGTTTCTGTTCATTTCAGGCACACTGTCTCTCCTTAAAAAGCGATCTGGTGTCTCTACACAGTGATTACGAAGTGAACTTCATGACTTGTTTGACCTGGTATTCTGCTAATCTTTCCAAGAAATTTTGGATTGGAGCCAAAAGATCAGGGGTAAGCAGTGAGTCTTTTTGGCTAGGTTAGTCAACTCATTGATGGATGGGAGGAAAGACTCTAATGTATAATAGAGGAGTATGTGAGTCACATCATCGCTGCTCTTCACCTTTATGTTTTTCAGGGTGTGTTTGGATTCACTGATGGCTCTAAATTCAACTATAATGCATGGCAACCTGGGGAGCCAAGCAACTCTGGACAAGACAACTGCGTCGAGTCAGACTCCAATGGTAAGGAAAAATAGATGAGTAGCGAGCATGTTTGCAGTTTTAAGAATGGGTTGAGGCCAAAAATGGACTTTTAATCATGGAAAAATAGTCTTTTGCCTTGAATTTCTTTTTTAAAGTGTATTACAAGATCCAGAACAAAGCTAGAAGTGTTGTGGGGCTGACAGAACCTTCTAAGTTCAAATTCATGACCTTTGGGTTTGACCGAAAGAATAAGATAGCGGATATCTGCCCTCCTTCTGAACAGGTGGCATTCA
>NW_024375751.1:2500-5000 GCF_010015445.1 Perca fluviatilis
TATGTTGTTGTGTGGTTGGCTGGGTCCAGCAGTCCCCCAAACACAGAGCCTGTCTGCTCCTGGTTACTCCTCCTCCTCCTCCTCCTCCTCCTCTTCCTCCTCCTCCTCCCTCTTCCTCCTCCTCCTCCTCCTGTCTCTGCAGCACAATAACAACCACATCTTATTTTAGTTAGAGCCTACAGCTCAGTCCTCCTCTTCTCTTCCTTCTCTCCTCTCTTCTTGTTGTGAAACATCCAGAGTTGAAACAATAAGTCCAATCATCTGTCAGTCAGTCAAGTTGTGCACTGGTATAAAGTCAGAGACACACTGGATCCTACATTTCCCAGAATGCCCCTGGATAGAGTCTGGCATCAGAGCCTCGCTGTTAGTGTGTTAGTGTGCCTGTGTGTTAGTGTGTTAGTGTGTTAGTGTGTTAGTGTGTGTGTGTTAGTGTGTCTGTGTGTTAGTGTGTGTGTGTTAGTGTGTCTGTGTGTTAGTGTGTGTGTGTGTTAGTGTGTCTGTGTGTTAGTGTGTCTGTGTGTTAGTGTGTGTGTGTTAGTGTGTCTGTGTGTTAGTGTGTGTGTGTTAGTGTGTTCGTGTGTGTGTGTTAGTGTGTCTGTGTTAGTGTGTCTGTGTGTTAGTGTGTTAGTGTGTGTGTGTGTGTTAGTGTGTGTGTGTTAGTGTGTCTGTGTTAGTGTGTCTGTGTGTTAGTGTGTGTGTGTGTTAGTGTGTGTGTGTTAGTGTGTCTGTGTGTTAGTGTGTCTGTGTTTGTTAGTGTGTGTGTTAGTGTGTGTTAGTGTGTTAGTGTGTGTGTGTGTGTGTGTTAGTGTGTCTGTGTGTTAGTGTGTGTGTGTGTTAGTGTGTGTGTGTTAGTGTAGTTAGTGTGTGTGTGTAGTGTAGTGTGTGTGTGTGTTAGTGTGTGTGTGTGTTATGTGTGTGTGTTAGTGTGTGTGTGTTAGTGTGTGTGTTAGTTGTGTTAGTGTGTGAGGGTTTGTGTGTGTTAGTGTGTGTGTGTGTGTTAGTGTGTTAGTGTGTGTGTGTGTGTGTGTTAGTGTGTGTTAGTTGTGTGTTAGTGTGTGTGTGTGTTAGTGTGTGTGTGTTAGTGTGTGTGTGTGTTAGTGTGTGTGTGTGTTTAGTGTGTGTGTGTTAGTGTGTGTTAGTGTGTTAGTGTGTGTGTGTGTTAGTGTGTGTGTGTGTGTGTGTGTGTTAGTGTGTGTGTGTTAGTGTGTGTGTGTGAGAGCTGTCATGAAGCAGCGGTAGGAAGACATTCAGAGATGATGTCAACAGATGAGGTCATCAGCTCACACGGGGCAACAAGCGCACGGTAACACAGGCGCTACCTTCATAATCAGCTGTTTTAAATCTGAAATGTTCAACGCCTTATCGCGCTGATGTGAGCGGGTCAAATCGGGCCCCTTGCAGATTTAGATCAGGCTCGTATATCAATTTGGGTTCACAATAGATTTTTGGCCCGCCTAGTTGTGCGCCAAACCAAAAACACAGGAAAAAAGTTTTTTTAATCTGCAATTACCGGACATTCAAAGCAGAAATTGGCAGGTTTGCTGACTGAGAGTTTTCATATTCTGTGAACAAGTTGTTGTTAAAAACAATAATCATTGTTTTGCTTGATTTGCTAAATTCTAGGATGGCTAAGGAACTCTTTTCATGACTTTTGTAGGACTTCATGTCAACAAAAAGCGTACAAAAATGTCGGAAAAAGCAACAGATTTACAAAAAGGTGACAAACAAAAAAAGCCACAAAAAAGTCAGAACAAAAACAACAAAAATGAGGAACAAAGCTCCCAAAATGTTAAAATAAAATAAATAAATCAATAAACTCTCCATGTCTGGCCCTCGGTAGGATTCTCTTCTTCCAGTGTGGCCTTCTGGGAAACTGAGTTTGCCACCCCTGATCTCTATAAAGAGGAACGGTACTGTGTCGGCAGCGATAGATTTCCTAAACAACCATTTAAAAAAACATTTAAACAAACATTTAAACAAACATTTAAACAAACATTTAAACAAACATTTAAACAAACATTTAAATGCTACATTTCAAAATGTTCAGAATCCATCACTTCATTCATTCATTATTATAGTATCATTATTTTAGGAATTATGCACGACATATTTTTAAATGAGCATTTTGCAAAAGATCACGTACCCCCTGCAGTACTCCAAAGTACCCCCAGGGGTACGCGTACTCCAAAGTACCCCCAGGGGTACGCGTACCCCCATTTGAGAACCTCTAGTCTGTAACTCCACCAAAGATCATCTGTGAGGGAAGACGCTCCACTCTGAGCTACTGGTGGGATCGAGCCTTTCATTCACCATAACAGAGCTCATCTTAACCAGTGAGGTTACCATGGAGACCTGCAGTCCCTCTGAGAGTCCTGGCAGCAGCGCTGGTCTCCAGCTGGTCCAGGCTTCCTGTTTCCTCTTCGTCGCGCCGCTGAAGGAAATGGATCGGTGCGCGCCCTCTGGTCACGCGCCATAACTCCTGGCACGCCAGCGAGATCTA
>NW_024375751.1:7500-17500 GCF_010015445.1 Perca fluviatilis
GTCAGAGAGTGTGTGTGTGTGTGTGTGTGTGTGTGTGTGTGTGTGTGTGTGTGTGTGTGTGTGTGTGTCTGACCCTACAGCCACACAGCTTGCTCTTTATTTTTAAGCAGCGTTTTGAGACAAAAACGATCTCAGTCCACACGAGAGTTGAATCTCCGGCAGCAGAAGTGATCTCAGATTGAACAAGCTGACATCACACCAGTCTGTTCATTTACCGATTATTAACCAAACCGATTATAATCAATTACCAAAATAGTTGGAGATTAATTTAATAGTTTAGACAACTTTCTTTGCAGCTTGTAGGAGTTGAAAACAGAAAATATTGTAACCAATTTTTGTCGGTTTTCAACATTTTTGTGACGATATATATCCAGAAACACCTAACAAAACATAACCATCTCCATTTCCTTAACATTAGTTATTTGTAGTTATTTATGAGTCCTCACTAAAATAATGTTATAAGTTTAAATCTAAAATATACAGTTTAAAAATAATAGTTTTATTGTCTCAACAGATCATCAAAATATATTGAATTTCGGATAAATAAAATGTATAAAAATACAAACTTCAGATATGAAACTTAAAGGGTTAAACACGAGTGTAGAGCGCCCTCTGGTGGACCAACTCTACAACGCCAACACTCAGAACCAAGAGGGTTAGCTTCTCCTATGGCGCCATTCTGATGCTACCGAGCCATCTCCTCCCGTTAGCATCACCTCCCGTTAGCATCACCTCCCGTTAGCATCACCTCCCGTTAGCATCACCTCCCGTTAGCATCTCCTCCCCGCTAGCATCACCTCCCCGTTAGCATCACCCCCGTTAGCATCACCTCCCAGCATCTCCCTCCCTAGCATCACCTCCCGCTAGCATCACCTCCCGTTAGCATCAACTCCTCGCTTAGCATCACCTCCTAGCATCCCATTGGCTCCCATTCATCTCTGACTCACCTGACAGAGAATAACTCTTTACATCTGAAGAGTTTAAAGACTCTATTTGTCCGTGTTTATTTCTAAAGAACACCAATAACCATAAAGAGGCTCCATTACCTGTAGCTCACGTTATGTTCAGTAGCAGACGCTTATAACAATAGGCTAACCATTGGTCATAACCACCGACTACTGTCACACAGTAGAGGAATCAACATAGTACAGAAACTCACTGGACTCCATTACTTTTAAATATATTGTCACTGTATCCATACTGATAGTTTGGAAAATGCCTAAATTGGTCAGGCTCTATGTGTGACTTTACTCTTGAAGCTCTAGAAACTCTAGAAGTTGACAATCCTTTGGAGATAGAAGAACAAGGGTGAGCAGTGAGAGCAGCATGTTTTACCTTGGAGGAGGTGGACAGTTACTGAGAGCTCTGTTAGACCTCTGACTGATAGAAGAGCTCTCTACATGTCTCTGTCCAGACTACTAAACAACCCACAGCTTTACCAGGGGGCTGTTTTAGTGGTGAGGTAATGTGTGTGTGTGTGTGTGGTGTGTGTGTGTGTGAGGGGCCTCTCTCTTTTTATTGCCTCACTCTCTCCTCCACCTCAAGAAAAGGGTGTGTCGCTCCTTTGTACTTCAACAAACAAAAACACCACCACCACCACACACACACACAACACAACCCACACATACCACACAACAAACACCACCCACAACACACACCAACCAACACACACACACACACATGACCTCACAACACACACACACAACACACACACACAACCAACACACCAACCCACACACACAACAACACACAAAACAAAACACACACACACACACACACACACACACACACACATAATGACACATACACAACAATACACACACAACACACACACACACACACATACAATAACTGAACACAACACACCATACACAATAATACAATAATAATATAATAATAATATACACCTATACACATACACACACAACACACCAATAACAATATAATAACATCATCTATACAATCAAACAAACACAACAAACCAAAAAATAATCACACAATAATCACACACAAACAACACAACCACAAATAACACAACACACCCCACACACACACCACACCCCCCCACACCCACACACACAAACACGCACAACACACACCCCATACACACAACAAACAACTCACAAATACACACCAAGAACACACACACCACAACAACAACATACAACACAACACACAATACAAACAAAAACACACACCAACAAATACATACAACCAACAAACAAACAACAATACACACATACACACACAAAACACACGACACACACACATAACCATACACACAACACAACACCTTTACACACGTACACATACACACACAATTCCACACAAACCGCACACACACGGTACGCACACACATGCACACATACACACCCACACACACACACACGTGCACAGGGTTAAACCTACACTTGACAGTGAAAACTATGTTTAGTAAACTAAAGTATATAGACAGGTACTGAGCTGTAACTGCATCCTGTGTGTGTGTGTGTGTGTGTGTGTGTGTGTGTGTGTGTGTGTGTGTGTATCTCTGTGTGTGTGTGTGTGTGTGTGTGTTTTCAGGCGTATGGCTGGGCCCTGGAGGGCATGCGTCAGCTAGCTGCTGTCAGTATGGAGGACTGCACGCTGCCGGACAAATGCTCTGCTGTGATTGGCTGTCTGGAGGACTACCAGCGCCAGCACACGCCCATTCCGGACGCCCGTTTCCAGGAGATGCAGGCGGTGGCCGGCGAGCTGCGCGGCGAGCGCGGCCTCCGCCAGTGGAGCTTCGCCTGGTCCAAGTGTCAGGAGACCAAGAGGATGTTCGACAGGAAGATGGAGGCCGCGCTGCACACACGGGACTCGTCCCGGCGCCGGCGCTCTGACTCCGCCTCCTCCTCCTCCAGGAGAACGCTGTCGGGACTCTGGGGCGTCCACGAGACGGAGGAGGACAGCAACACCTCCTCCTCGCCTCCTCGTCCTTCCTCGCTGCTTCCCCTCACCTCCTCCACGCCACAGCGCACGCCACAGCAGACGCCACAGCAGACGCCACAGCGCACGCCACAACAGACGCCACAGCAGACGCCACAGCGCACGCCGATGCTGCAGCGTCTGTTCCGAAGCGTTTCCTCCGATGTCTCGGCAGAAAGCTGCTCCCCCAGCCCCTCTCTTCCTCGCGTCTCCTCTTCCTCGTCCTTCCTGTCGTCCGTCCGGCGCCAGACGCTCAGGAAGACGCAGAGCTTCGACTGCCCGTCCACGCCCGAGGCGGCGCGCTACTCGCCGTGCCACCGCGCCCTGAGCGAGCCGGCGCGCCGAGGAAACACGGGCGTGTTCATCCGCGGCCTGGAGGTCAGCAGCTCAGAGGCCGCTGACCAGACGCTGTGCCCCAGGAAGGGCTCTCTCGGCTGGGCAGGACCGGGACCGCGCAGCCCCCCGAGGACCACAGGCAGCCCCGCGGCATCAGACCCCCGGCCCAGGGGAAGGTGGGTAATCAAAACGGACCTTCTCTTGTCTTTGGTGGGTTTAACAGAGCAGCTCGTTAGAATGAGATGTGTGTATTTATGAATGAACGTATAGTTTAGAGCTCTACCTGTGTTAGACTGAGATGTGTGTATTTGTGAATGAACGTATAGTTTAGAGCTCTGCTGGTGTTAGACTGAGATGTGTGTATTTGTGAATGAACGTATAGTTTAGAGCTCTGCCGGTGTTAGACTGAGATGTGTGTATTTGTGAATGAACGTATAGTTTAGAGCTCTACCTGTGTTAGACTGAGATGTGTGTATTTGTGAATGAACGTATAGTTTAGAGCTCTGCCGGTGTTAGACTGAGATGTGTGTATTTATGAATGAACGTATAGTTTAGAGCTCTGCTGGTGTTAGACTGAGATGTGTGTATTTGTGAATGAACGTATAGTTTAGAGCTCTGCTGGTGTTAGACTGAGATGTGTGTATTTGTGAATGAACGTATAGTTTAGAGCTCTGCGGTGTTAGACTGAGATGTGTGTATTTGTGAATGAAGTATAGTTTAGAGCTCTACCTGTGTTAGACTGAGATGTGTGTATTTGTGAATGAACTATAGTTTAGAGCTCTGCCGGTGTTAGACTGAGATGTGTGTATTTGTGAATGAACTTATAGTTTAGAGCTCTACCTGTGTTAGACTGAGATGTGTGTATTTGTGAATGAACTATAGTTTAGAGCTCTACCTGTGTTAGACTGAGATGTGTGTATTTGTGAATGAACTTATAGTTTAGAGCTCTACCTGTGTTAGACTGAGATGTGTGTATTTGTGAATGAAGCGTATAGTTTAGAGCTCTACTTGTGTTAGACTGAGATGTGTGTATTTGTGAATGAACGTATAGTTTAGAGCTCTACCTGTGTTAGACTGAGATGTGTGTATTTGTGAATGAGACTATAGTTTAGAGCTCTACCTGTGTTAGACTGAGATGTGTGTATTTGTGAATGAACGTATAGTTTAGAGCTCTGCGGGGTGACTGAGATGATGTGTATTTGTGAATGAACGTATAGTTTAGAGCTCTGCTGGTGTTAGACTGAGATGTGTGTATTTGTGAATGAAGTATAGTTTAGAGCTCTGGCCGGTGTTAGACTGAGAGTGTGTATTTGTGAATGAACAGTATAGTTTAGAGCTCTGCGGTGTTAGACTGAGATGTGTGTATTTGTGAATGAAATAGTTTAGAGCTCTGCTTGTGCTAGACTGAGATGTGTGTATTTGTGAATGAACTATAGTTTAGAGCTCTGCTTGTGCTAGACTGAGATGTGTGTATTTGTGAATGAACGTATAGTTTAGAGCTCTGCTGGTGCTAGACTGAGATGTGTGTATTTGTGAATGAACGTATAGTTTAGAGCTCTGCTTGTGCTAGACTGAGATGTGTGTATTTGTGAATGAACATTATAGTTTAGAGCTCTGCTGGTGTTAGACTGAGATGTGTGTATTTGTGAATAAGATTATAGTTTAGAGCTCTGCTGGTGTTAGACTGAGATGTGTGTATTTGTGAATGAACGTATAGTTTAGAGCTCTGCTGGTGTTAGACTGAGATGTGTGTATTTGTGAATGAACGTATAGTTTAGAGCTCTGCCGGTGTTACACTGAGATGTGTGTATTTGTGAATGAACGTATAGTTTAGAGCTCTACCGGTGTTACACTGAGATGTGTGTATTTGTGAATGAACGTATAGTTTAGAGCTCTGCCGGTGTTAGACTGAGATGTGTGTATTTGTGAATGAACGTATAGTTTAGAGCTCTGCTGGTGTTAGACTGAGATGTGTGTATTTGTGAATGAACGTATAGTTTAGAGCTCTGCTTGTGCTAGACTGAGATGTGTGTATTTGTGAATGAACGTATAGTTTAGAGCTCTGCTGGTGTTAGACTGAGATGTGTGTATTTGTGAATGAACGTATAGTTTAGAGCTCTACCTGTGTTAGACTGAGATGTGTGTATTTGTGAATGAACGTATAGTTTAGAGCTCTGCTGGTGTTAGACTGAGATGTGTGTATTTGTGAATATAGTTTAGAGCTCTACCTGTGTTAGACTGAGATGTGTGTATTTGTGAATGAACGTATAGTTTAGAGCTCTGCCGGTGTTACACTGAGATGTGTGTATTTGTGAATGAACGTATAGTTTAGAGCTCTGCCGGTGTTAGACTGAGATGTGTGTATTTTTGAATGACATTATAGTTTAGAGCTCTGCCGGTGTTACACTGAGATGTGTGTATTTGTGAATGAACGTATAGTTTAGAGCTCTACCGGTGTTACACTGAGATGTGTGTATTTGTGAATGAACGTATAGTTTAGATCTCTACCGGTGTTAGACTGAGATGTGTGTATTTGTGAATGAACGTATAGTTTAGAGCTCTGCTGGTGTTAGACTGAGATGTGTGTATTTGTGAATGAACGTATAGTTTAGAGCTCTACCGGTGTTACACTGAGATGTGTGTATTTGTGAATGAACGTATAGTTTAGAGCTCTGCTGGTGTTAGACTGAGATGTGTGTATTTGTGAATGAACGTATAGTTTAGAGCTCTGCCGGTGTTAGACTGAGATGTGTGTATTTGTGAATGAACGTATAGTTTAGAGCTCTGCTGGTGTTAGACTGAGATGTGTGTATTTGTGAATGAACGTATAGTTTAGAGCTCTGCTTGTGCTAGACTGAGATGTGTGTATTTGTGAATGAACGTATAGTTTAGAGCTCTGCTGGTGTTAGACTGAGATGTGTGTATTTGTGAATGAACGTATAGTTTAGAGCTCTGCCGGTGTTAGACTGAGATGTGTGTATTTGTGAATGAACGTATAGTTTAGAGCTCTGCCGGTGCTAGACTGAGATGTGTGTATTTGTGAATGAACGTATAGTTTAGAGCTCTACCTGTGTTAGACTGAGATGTGTGTATTTGTGAATATAGTTTAGAGCTCTACCTGTGTTAGACTGAGATGTGTGTATTTGTGAATGAACGTATAGTTTAGAGCTCTGCCGGTGTTACACTGAGATGTGTGTATTTGTGAATGAACGTATAGTTTAGAGCTCTGCCGGTGTTAGACTGAGATGTGTGTATTTGTGAATGAACGTATAGTTTAGAGCTCTACCGGTGTTAGACTGAGATGTGTGTATTTTTGAATGAACGTATAGTTTAGAGCTCTGCCTGTGTTACACTGAGATGTGTGCATTTGTGAATGAACGTATAGTTTAGAGCTCTACCGGTGTTACACTGAGATGTGTGTATTTGTGAATGAACGTATAGTTTAGAGCTCTGCCGGTGTTAGACTGAGATGTGTGTATTTGTGAATGAACATTATAGTTTAGAAGCTCTACCGGTGTTAGACTGAGATGTGTGTATTTGTGAATGAACATTATAGTTTAGAGCTCTGCGGTGTTAGACTGAGATGTGTGTATTTGTGAATGAACGTATAGTTTAGAGCTCTACCGGTGTTAGACTGAGATGTGTGTATTTGTGAATGAACGTATAGTTTAGAGCTCTACCTGTGTTAGACTGAGATGTGTGTATTTGTGAATATAGTTTAGAGCTCTACCTGTGTTAGACTGAGATGTGTGTATTTGTGAATGAACGTATAGTTTAGAGCTCTGCCGGTGTTACACTGAGATGTGTGTATTTGTGAATGAACGTATAGTTTAGACGCTGCCCGGTGTTAGACTGAGATGTGTGTATTTGTGAATGAACATTATAGTTTAACGCTCTACCGGTGTTAGACTGAGATGTGTGTATTTTTGAATGAACGTATAGTTTAGAGCTCTGCCTGTGTTACACTGAGATGTGTGCATTTGTGAATGAGACTATAGTTTAGAGCTCTACCGGTTTACACTGAGATGTGTGTATTTGTGAATGAACGTTATAGTTTAGAGCTCTGCCGGTGTTAGACTGAGATGTGTGTATTTGTGAATGAAATTATAGTTTAGAGCTCTACCGGTGTTAGACTGAGATGTGTGTATTTGTGAATGAACGTATAGTTTAGAGCTCTACCGGTGTTACACTGAGATGTGTGTATTTGTGAATGAACGTTATAGTTTAGAGCTCTGCCGGTGTTAGACTGAGATGTGTGTATTTGTGAATGGCGCTGTTTAGAGCTCTACCGGTGTTAGACTGAGATGTGTGTATTTGTGAATGAACTATAGTTTAGAGCTCTACCTGTGTTAGTGAGATGTGTGTATTTGTGAATGAGCAGTATAGTTTAGAGCTCTGCCGGTGTTAGACTGAGATGTGTGTATTTGTGAATGAGCTTATAGTTTAGAGCTCTACCTGTGTTAGACTGAGATGTGTGTATTTGTGAATGAACGTATAGTTTAGAGCTCTACCTGTGTTAGACTGAGATGTGTGTATTTTTGAATGAACTTATAGTTTAGAGCTCTGCCGGTGTTAGACTGAGATGTGTGTATTTGTGAATGAACATTATAGTTTAGAGCTCTGCTGGTGTTAGACTGAGATGTGTGTATTTGTGAATGAGAATTATAGTTTAGAGCTCTACCTGTGTTAGACTGAGATGTGTGTATTTGTGAATGAACGTATAGTTTAGAGCTCTACCTGTGTTAGACTGAGATGTGTGTATTTTTGAATGAACATTATAGTTTAGAGCTCTGCCCGGTGTTAGACTGAGATGTGTGTATTTGTGAATGAACATTATAGTTTAGAGCTCTGCCGGTGTTAGACTGAGATGTGTGTATTTGTGAATGAACGTATAGTTTAGAGCTCTGCCGTTGTTAGACTGAGATGTGTGTATTTGTGAATGAACGGTATAGTTTAGAGCTCTGCTGGTGTTAGACTGAGATGTGTGTATTTGTGAATGAACATTATAGTTTAGAGCTCTGCTTGTGCTAGACTGAGATGTGTGTATTTGTGAATGAGCAGTATAGTTTAGAGCTCTGCTGGTGTTAGACTGAGATGTGTGTATTTGTGAATGAACATTATAGAGCTCTACCTGTGTTAGACTGAGATGTGTGTATTTGTGAATGAACTTATAGTTTAGAGCTCTGCTGGTGTTAGACTGAGATGTGTGTATTTGTGAATATAGTTTAGAGCTCTACCTGTGTTAGACTGAGATGTGTGTATTTGTGAATGAACGTATAGTTTAGAGCTCTCCGGTGTTACACTGAGATGTGTGTATTTGTGAATGAACGATATGGTTTAGAGCTCTGCGGGGTTAGACTGAGATGTGTGTATTTTTGAATGAACATTATAGTTTAGAGCTCTGCTGGTGTTAGACTGAGATGTGTGTATTTGTGAATGAACGTATAGTTTAGAGCTCTACCTGTGTTAGACTGAGATGTGTGTATTTGTGAATGAACTTATAGTTTAGAGCTCTGCCGGTGTTACACTGAGATGTGTGTATTTGTGAATCGCTATAGTTTAGAGCTCTACCGGTGTTACACTGAGATGTGTGTATTTGTGAATGAACGTATAGTTTAGATCTCTACGGTGTTAGACTGAGATGTGTGTATTTGTGAATGACATTATAGTTTAGAGCTCTGCTGGTGTTAGACTGAGATGTGTGTATTTGTGAATGAACGTATAGTTTAGAGCTCTACCGGTGTTACACTGAGATGTGTGTATTTGTGAATGAACGTATAGTTTAGAGCTCTGCTGGTGTTAGACTGAGATGTGTGTATTTGTGAATGAACATTATAGTTTAGAGCTCTGCCGGTGTTAGACTGAGATGTGTGTATTTGTGAATGAGCATTATAGTTTAGAGCTCTGCTGGTGTTAGACTGAGATGTGTGTATTTGTGAATGAACGTATAGTTTAGAGCTCTGCTTGTGCTAGACTGAGATGTGTGTATTTGTGAATGAACGTATAGTTTAGAGCTCTGCTGGTGTTAGACTGAGATGTGTGTATTTGTGAATGAACATTATAGTTTAGAGCTCTGCCGGTGTTAGACTGAGATGTGTGTATTTGTGAATGAACAGTATAGTTTAGAGCTCTGCCGGTGCTAGACTGAGATGTGTGTATTTGTGAATGAACATTATAGTTTGAGAGCTCTACCTGTGTTAGACTGAGATGGTGTGTATTTGTGAATATAGTTTAGAGCTCTACCTGTGTTAGACTGAGATGTGTGTATTTGTGAATGAACGTATAGTTTAGAGCTCTGCCGGTGTTACACTGAGATGTGTGTATTTGTGAATGAACGTATAGTTTAGAGCTCTGCCGGGGTTAGACTGAGATGTGTGTATTTGTGGATGAACATTATAGTTTAGAGCTCTACCGGTGTTAGACTGAGATGTGTGTATTTTTGAATGAACTTATAGTTTAGAGCTCTGCCTGTGTTACACTGAGATGTGTGCATTTGTGAATGAACTATAGTTTAGAGCTCTACCGGTGTTACACTGAGATGTGTGTATTTGTGAATGAGCATTATAGTTTAGAGCTCTGCCGGTGTTAGACTGAGATGTGTGTATTTGTGAATGAACGTTATAGTTTAGAGCTCACCGGTGTTAGACTGAGATGTGTGTATTTGTGAATGAACGTATAGTTTAGAGCTCTGCCGGTGTTAGACTGAGATGTGTGT
>NW_024375752.1:0-17500 GCF_010015445.1 Perca fluviatilis
TGTCCTCACAGTGTCCCCAGTGTCTGTCTGTCTGCCTGTCTGTCCACCTGTCTGTCTGTCTGTCTTCAGTCTGTCTGTCCTCAGAGTGTCTGTCTGTCTGTCTGTCTGTCTGTCTGTCTGTCCTCAAAATGTCCCCAGTATCAGACAGTCTTCAGACTGTCTGTCTGTCTGTCTGTCTTCAGAGTGTCCCCAGTGTCAGAGTGTCTTCAGCCTGTCCCGAGGAGGCTGTCTCCACTTCACCTGCAGCCAGTGTCAGCATCAGTTCTGTGGCGGCTGCAGCCAGCCCTTCTACCCCGGATCTGTGAGTCTCTGCTATCATCATATTATATCTACTCTGTGATCACCAAACCCACCAGACTCCATGTAAATAATCAGAACTTTTATCATCGTAAAACACACTTCATTCAAAGTGGACAGAAACTAAATAAAACTACCAAAAGCCGTCTTGGTTCATCTTTCCACTGTTCCAACAATCACCACTCTGGTTTGGTTGAAATAAACCCTTAATTCACCCATTTACATGTGGAGATATGCTGGCTCTATACACGCTAAAAGTCCTGATTATTTACATGGAGTCTGGTGGAGATATGCTGGCTCTATACACGCTAAAAGTCCTGATTATTTACATGGAGTCTGGTGGAGATATGCTGGCTCTATACACGCTAAAAGTCCTGATTATTTACATGGAGTCTGGTGGGTTTGGTGACGGAGATTTCAGGGGTTGTGAGTCTCTTATCTACAGAGCTGGGTATCCTTCAGACATTTTACATACAGATACCACTTCCTCAATGATACATGTTTTATAGATTTTAATATATTTCAGGTCTGCAGTTTCTCTGCCGACTGTGGATCTAAAGGTCTTCACGCCCACCACCCCCGAGACTGTCTGTACCACCTGAGAGACTGGAGCGTGTCCCGCCTCCACCTGTTGCTACAGGTAACAATGTCCCTCCTCCACCTGTTGCTACAGGTAACAATGTCCTCCACCTGTTGCTACAGGTAACAATGTCCCTCCTCCACCTGTTGCTACAGGTAACAATGTCCCTCCTCCACCTGTTGCTACAGGTAACAATGTCCTCCACCTGTTGCTACAGGTAACAATGTCCCTCCTCCACCTGTTGCTACAGGTAACAATGTCCCTCCTCCACCTGTTGCTACAGGTAACAATGTCCCTCCTCCAGAGAGAGTAATACTATCAGAAGTTATCTCAGACTTTTCTGAAACTGCAGGATTCAGCCGACAGCTGTTTTTCTGCTAATGGTGGAGATGTGTAACCTGACTCCATCAGATGGATCGCTTCCCATTTGCTCGGCATATCCATCTGGGAACATTTCCGTTGGAGAACTTTTGGGAAGGAGGCGAAAATCCTGGTTAGCTGATTGGATTAACCATCTGTCTATCACCACCTATAGTTGGTGATAGACGGGCCAAATCAACCAATCAGATCAACGAAGCGTATGCAAATACAACCACAAGCCAGGCTACCACTGCTGCTGCTGCAGGCCAAGCATAGCTCGTTAGCTCAGCAAGCGAGCAACATGTCGGTAAAGGAGATTTGCCGTTTGTGTAACGAGAATTTAGGAATAAAAGGCCCCATTTCAGGTTCCCGCTCCATATTCCAAAAGAAGGATCCAAGAGGAAAAAGCATTAGCGAGCAGCTAACAGAATTAGGGCTACCGCTGTCTGAAAATCCTGGTTAGCTGATTGGATAAACCATCTGTGTATCACCACCTCTTCTCTTTGCATCACACCTAAACCCGCCTCATAACCAGCGCTGATTGGTCGGTCGTTTGGCCAACGGCTCCAGATGTTCTCTATCTCAAGATGCCAGACTGATCTGGGAGTAGAAAACTGGAGCTCGCCAGATCAGGAGGCTCTCACCAGGCTATGAGATGTGTTAACACAGTTTGATTTTAACTTTGTATGTGTCTCAGTATTACAGAGTGTCTCCTTCCTGGGTGGAAGCAGCCAATAGCAGCTCAGCTCACATCAGTCAGACAGGTGAGGTGTGTTTGGTTCTGGAGCTGAGAGACGACGGCAGCCGGGCAGAGGAGCCCTGTGGACGCCCAGCACCACCCGAGTACCGAGGACACTGCCAGTAAGTTAGTCTCCACCCGTCTCTACTGCCAGAGCACCAGCATATCTCCACCAGACTCCATGTAAATAATCAGGACTTTTAGGGTGTATAGAGTCAGCATATCTCCACCAGACTCCATGTAAATAATCAGGACTTTTAGCGTGTATAGAGTCAGCATATCTCCACCAGACTCCATGTAAATAATCAGGACTTTTAGCGTGTATAGAGTCAGCATATCTCCACCAGACTCCATGTAAATAATCAGGACTTTTAGCGTGTATAGAGTCAGCATATCTCCACCAGACTCCATGTAAATAATCAGGACTTTTAGCGTGTATAGAGTCAGCATATCTCCACCAGACTCCATGTAAATAATCAGGACTTTTAGCATGTATAGAGCCAGCATATCTCCACCAGACTCCATGTAAATAATCAGGACTTTTAGCGTGTATAGAGCCAGCATATCTCCACCAGACTCCATGTAAATAATCAGGACTTTTAGCATGTATAGAGTCAGCATATCTCCACCAGACTCCATGTAAATAATCAGGACTTTTAGTGTGTATAGAGCCAGCATATCTCCACCAGACTCCATGTAAATAATCAGGACTTTTAGTGTGTATAGAGCCAGCATATCTCCACCAGACTCCATGTAAATAATCAGGACTTTTAGCATGTATAGAGTCAGCATATCTCCACCAGACTCCATGTAAATAATCAGGACTTTTAGCGTGTATAGAGTCAGCATATCTCCACCAGACTCCATGTAAATAATCAGGACTTTTAGCATGTATAGAGTCAGCATATCTCCACCAGACTCCATGTAAATAATCAGGACTTTTAGCGTGTATAGAGCCAGCATATCTCCACCAGACTCCATGTAAATAATCAGGACTTTTAGCGTGTATAGAGCCAGCATATCTCCACAAGACTCCATGTAAATAATCAGGACTTTTAGTGTGTATAGAGCCAGCATATCTCCACCAGACTCCATGTAAATAATCAGGACTTTTAGCGTGTATAGAGCCAGCATATTTCCACCAGACTCCATGTAAATAATCTCTGTCAGGGTGTACTATCATTGGACAGATATTAGAGGATAACAGACAGTACTGTCTCCACCCGTCTGCTCCGTCAGGGTGCACTATAAGGAGCGATTGGTGGAGCTGATCAACCGTTGCCGTGCCGATCCGGCGGTCCTGTTCACCGTGGCGGAGATGAAGGCGGAGCTTCAGCGCTGGAACATCGCCATGCCGACCAGGAAACCAGAGGAACCGGAGCTGCTGCCGCCCACGATGGTACATATCCATAACAATATACTACACCACATCCCATAACAACACAATATACTATACCTCACCCCCACCCCCCACCAAACGACCGCGGAGACCCACCTTGAGGAACCCACCCGCACTACTACCTGCCCCACGAATGACCGGAATGCCAGGTCTGCCCCCCACCTGGAGAATCTGACCCCCACCCCTGGAGACATCTCCCCACCTGGAGACATCTGCCCCCAGAGACATCTGACCCTCCCACCTGGAGACATCTGCCCCCCCCACCTGGAGACATCTGACCCCCAGAGACATCTGACCCCCCCCAGTGCTACATGTAGCTACGTGCTAACTTCGGGGGAACCTCTAATCTGGGCTGCTGATGCTGCTAACGTTTCTCTTTTCTTCTGGAACATTCAGTCCATTTTGTAGTTCTCTTTTCTTCTGGAACATTCAGTCCATTTTGTAGTTCTTGGTTTACAAGTATTGTTCAAGACACGATGTGAGCATGTGCAGAACAGACGCCATCTCTGACAGCTCGCTACGGCTACACCACGTGGACAAACCCATACGATACGATATATACCGTATATATAAAAATCGATAAATCGTTTCACATTCGTATCGTGATTCAAGCTCTCAGACAAGCTCAAAGAATTCATACTTTCAAACGTTCATACTTTTTAAATTACAAAAATATATATTTTTATTTATTTTTTAATTTTTTAATTGTCTGTCTACTGGAATCCCACGGTGACAGTAACTATATTTACATACTGTGAATCGTCTTTTAAATAATATTTGTTATGGGCAGTTGGTGGTTGTGTTGAGCCGCCAACAGGTGACTGAGAGCCCTGTGTACAACTCAGTGGTCCCTGAAAGCACCTTCATCTGGTGGTGCTTTCAGGGACCATGTGTAGCCGTAGCTCTGCACATGCTCACATTGTGTCTTCACACCCAGAATCCTTCTCACATTTACCCAGAATGCATCTGTGGGGAGTCTCTGCACATGCTCACATCGTGTGTCGGTACCACAATCCGTTCTGCACACCGTTCTGTGCAAAATGATAATCCTGTTTCACGAGGATTTACGACACTGCACGATCTGTTCCACGCTTCCGGTCGTAGTTGTAGCGGTCTGCCGTTAGCCTCCACCGGGAAGCTAACGCTAGTTTAGCTAACAGCTAATTTGGCTAACCGCTAGCTGAGACAGCATGTAAAAGACCCTCAAACCTGACAATAACCGTTAAAATATATAACACTTACATCAGTTCTACTTTACTTGTGCTGATTTAAAATACAACCAATCAATACTTGTCTTTATAGTTATTACTGTAAAGTCTTAATGTAGCTGTAGCCTCCTTTCCCCCAGTGTTTAGACTGAATCAAGCTGTCAGCTAGCGGTTAGCCCAATTAGCTGTTAGCTAAACTAGCATTAGCTTCCCAGTGGAGGCTAACGGCAGGCCGCTACAACTACGACCGGAAGCGTGGAACAGATCGTGCAGTGTCGAAAATCCCATGGAGGTATTAAGAGAACTCGTAAACCGGGTTATCATCTTGCGCATGAGCAGAATGGATCATGTACCGACATCCTGTCTTTACACCCAGAATCCTTCTCACATTTACCCAGAATGCATCTGTGTGGAGTCTCTGCACATGCTCACATCGTGTCTTCACAGTCTCTGTCCGTCACAAGATGGCGTGATATATAGATTTGTTGTATTTTGGTGTTTTTGACCCTTAGTTCAGCGTGTTTTTGGGCGCGTCCCGCCCTTTGGGTCTTGAACGTGCTGCTAAACTCTGTTACAGTCTTCAGCTGTCGTGGCGGACAGGAAGTGATGACGCTGCGCAGGAAGCTGTGTGCTGAACTAAACTCCCAGTGACATCATGGCATACTTCAGCTGGTGCCTTCTGATTGGCTCGTTGGTTGCCGTGGAAACGCAGCCAGAGAAACAAACAGACTTTAGTAGAGGAAGAAGAAGAAGAATGAAAACGGGACCAAAGACGCAGCGAGCAGCCAATCAGAGTTCAGGACGGATGATGCTAACTGATGCTAACGATGCTAACAACTATCTCCTCGTTCTGTTTCAGCACCAGTTAGCATGTGTTAGCATTTTAGCAAATGTAAGCTAACACATTTATGCTATCACATGCTAACTGGCGCTTACATGTACTGAATCATTAGTTAGCATATTTTAGCATTTTAGTATATATTAGCATGTGATAGCAGTATGTTTAAACTGACATATGCTAACATGTTAAAATATGCTAAAATGCTAACATATGCTAACACTGCTAATATATAATGTGATGTTAGCATGTGTTAACAAATTTAAGCTAAGACATGCATGTTATCACATGCTAATATATGCTAACACTGCTAACATGCCTACATATGATTATATTATATGAAACATGTGTTAGCATGTGTTAGCCTGTTTTATATTGTGTATGCTACGTTAGCAGTGTGAGCATATGTTAGCATGTGTTGAGGAGTTGATCCTTCTACTTGAGTTATTTCTGCACTTTAACTGTTTGAAGACACTTATTTAATAAATAAATAAATCTTAATACTTCCCTTCGTACTTCATGCACATACTATACTATGACTTTTTATACTTTTTTCAACATACTATATTGTGACTTTTTATACTTTTTACGACATACTATACTATGACTTTTTATACTTTTTTCGACATACTATACTGTGACTTTTTATATCTTTTCGACATACTATACTATGACTTTTTATATTTTTATGACATACTATACTATGACTTTTTATATTTTTACAACATACTATACTGTGACTTTTTATACCTTTTCGACATAATATACTGTGACTTTTTATACTTTTTTCAACATACTATACTGTGACTTTTTATACTTTTGTCAGCATACTATACTATGACTTTTTATACTTTTTTGACATACTATACTGTGACTTTTTATACTTTTTTGACATACTATACTGTGACTTTTTATACCTTTTCGACATACTATACTATGACTTTTTATATTTTTATGACATACTATACTATGACTTTTTATATTTTTACAACATACTATACTGTAACTTTTACATTTTTTCGACATACTATACTATGACTTTTTATATTTTTATGACATACTATACTATGACTTTTTATATTTTACAACATACTATACTGTAACTTTTACATTTTTTTTCGACATACTTTACTATGACTTTATACTTTTTCGACATACTATACTGTGACTTTTTATATTTTTACAACATACTATACTGTAACTTTTTATACTTTTTTCAACATACTATACTGTGACTTTTTTCGACATACTATACTGTGACTTTTTATACTTTTTCGACATACTATACTGTGACCTTTTATACTTTTTTTGACATACTATACTATGACTTTTTATACTTTTTTCAACATACTATACTGTGACTTTTTATACTTTTGTCAGCATACTATACTATGACTTTTTATACCTTTTCGACATACTATACTGTGACTTTTTATACTTTTTCGACATACTATACTGTGACCTTTTATACTTTTTTTGACATACTATACTATGACTTTTTATACTTTTTTCAACATACTATACTGTGACTTTTTATACTTTTGTCAGCATACTATACTATGACTTTTTATACCTTTTCGACATACTATACTGTGACTTTTTCTACTTTTTACGATATACTATACTGTGACTTTTTATACTTTTTACGACATACTATACTGTGACTTTTTATACTTTTTTCGACATACTATACTGTGACTTTTTATACCTTTTCGACATACTATACTATGACTTTTTATATTTTTATGACATACTATACTATGACTTTTTATATTTTACAACATACTATACTGTAACTTTTACATTTTTTTTCGACATACTTTACTATGACTTTATACTTTTTCGACATACTATACTGTGACTTTTTATACTTTTTTCGACATACTATACTGTGACTTTTTATACCTTTTCGACATACTATACTATGACTTTTTATATTTTTACAACATACTATACTGTAACTTTTTATACTTTTTTCAACATACTATACTGTGACTTTTTATACTTTTTTCAACATACTATACTGTGACTTTTTATACTTTTGTCAGCATACTATACTATGACTTTTTATACCTTTTTGACATACTATACTGTGACTTTTTATACTTTTTACGACATACTATACTGTGGCTTTTTATACTTTTTTTTCACATACTATACTGTGACTTTTTTATACCTTTTCACATACTATACTATGACTTTTATATTTTTTATGACATACTATACTATGACTTTTTATATTTTACAACATACTATACTGTAACTTTTATATTTTTTTCACATACTATACCTATGACCTTTTTATATTTTTATGACATAATTATACTATGACTTTTTATATTTTACAACATACTATACTGTAACTTTTTACATTTTTTTTACATTACTTTTACTATGACTTTATACTTTTTCTCGACATACTATACTGTGACTTTTTTATACTTTTTTCGACATACCTATACTGTGACTTTTTATACCCTTCAGACATACTATACTATGACTTTTTATATTTTTACAACATACCATACATGTAACTTTTTATACTTTTTTTCAACATACTATACTATGACTTTAACCTTTCTTTTCGACATACTATACTATGACTTTTTATATCTTTTTCACATACTATACTATGACTTTTTTATATTTTTACAACAGACCAACTAACTTTTTATATTTTTTTTTCAACATACTATACTGTGACTTTTTTTCGACATACTATACTTTGACTTTTTATACTTTTGTCAAACATACTATACTATGACCTTTTTATACTTTTTACATACTATAACTGACTTTTAATACTTTTTAACATACTATACTGTGACTCTTATACTTTTTAATTTTACATACATACTGTGACTTTTTACTTTTTTTTTACATACTATACTGTGACTTTTTATAATTTTTCACATACTATACTATGACTTTTATATTTTTATGACATACTACTAATGACTTTTATATTTTACAACATACATACTGTAACTTTACTTTTCACATACTTTTACTATGACTTTACCTTTTTCACATACTATACTGTGACTTTTTATACTTTTTTTTCTCACATAATACTGTGACTTTTATAACTTTTCTCACATACTATACTCATGACTTTATATTTTTACAACATACTATAACTGTAACTTTTTATACTTTTTTCAACATACTATACTGTGACTTTTTATATTTTTTAACATACTATACTGTGACTCTTTTTATACTTTTGTCAGCATACTATACTATGACTTTTTATACCTTTTCACATACTATAATTGTGACTTTTATACTTTTACTACATACCATAATTGTGACTTTTTATACTTTTTTTTACATACTATACTGTGACATACCCACTACCAATAATGACTTTATATTACAACAACATAATTGTAACTTTTAATTTTTTTTTCAACATACTATAACTGTGACTTTTTATATTTTTTTTAACATACTATACTGTGACTTTTATACCTTTGTCAGCATACTATACTATGACTTTTATACCTTTTCACATACATATTGTGGACTTTTATACTTTTTTGACATACCTATACTGTGACTTTTATACTTTTTTCTCACATACTATAACTGTGACTTTTATACTTTTTCACATAATTATACTATGACTTTTTATATTTTATGACATACTATACTATGACTTTTATATTTTATAAACATACTATACTGTAACTTTTACATTTTTTTTCAACTACTTTTACTTACATGACTTATACCTTTTCTCACATACCATACTGTGGACTTTTATACTTTTTTCACATACTATACTGTGACTTTTTATACCTTTTCACATACTATACTATGACTTTTTATATTTTTACAACATACTATATTGTAACTTTTTATACTTTTTTTCAACATAATTATACTGTGACTTTTTATACTTTTTTAACATAATTATACTGTGACTTTTTATACTTTTGTCAGCATACTATAATTATGACCTTTTATACCTTTTCAACATACATACACTGTGACTTTTTATACTTTTTAATTATATTACAATTATACTGGATCTTTTTATACTTTTTCTACATACTATACTGTGACTTTTTATACCTTTTCACATAATACTATACTATGACTTTTATATTTTTATGACACTATACTCATGACTTTTTATATTTTTACAACATACCATACATAACTTTTAAATTTTTTTTGACATACTATACTATGACTTTTTATATTTTTATGACATACTATACCTATGATCTCTTTTATATTTTACAACATACTATACTGTAACTTTACTTTTTTTTTCACATAACTTTTACTATGACTTTTATACATTCTTTTCGACATAACTATACTGTGACTTTTTATACTTTTTTTCACATACCATACTGTGACTTTTTTATACCTTTTCACATACTATACTATGACTTTTTATATTTTTACAACATACATACTGTAACTTTTTATACTTTTTTTCAACATACCATACTATGACCTTTATATACTTTTTCTGACATACTCATACTATGACTTTTATATCTTTTCGACATACCATACTATGACTTTTATATTTTTACAACAACCACTAACTTTTTATATTTATTTCAACATACTATACTGTGACTATTTTCACATAACTATACTGTGACTTTTTATACTTTTTCTACATACTATAACTGTGACTTTTATACTTTTTTTGACATAACTATACTATGACTTTTTATACTTTTTGTCAGCATAACATATACCATGACTTTTTATACCTTTTCTACATACTCATACTGTGACCTTTTATACTTTTTATTTTACATACCATATTATGACTTTTTATACTTTTGTCAGCATACTATACTGTGATTCTTATACTTTGTCAGCATACTATACTATGACTTTTTATACCTTTTCAACATACTATACTGTGACTTTTTATACTTTTTACTCTATTATTAATTATACTGTGACTTTTTATACTTTTTTCTCTTTCACATACTATACTGTGACTTTTTATACCTTTTCTACATAATCATACTGTGACTTTTTATACTTTTTCAACATAACTATACTTGTGGACTCTTTTAATTTTTTACAGCACACTATACTAAGTGACTTTTATACCTTTTCACATACTATACTGTGACTTTTATACTTTTTTAATTTACATACTATACTGTGACTTTTATACTTTTTTTTTTCACATACCATACTGTGACTTTTATATCTTTTCCACAATCATACTGTGACCTTTTTATACTTTTTTAACATAATAACTATGACTTTTATACTTTTTTCTCAACATACTATACTGTGACTTTTATACTTTTTGTCACATACTATACTATGACCTTTTATACCTTTTTTCACATACTATACAGGACTTTTATACTTTTTTCACATAACTATACTGTGACCTTATTTTTTTATAATCTTTTAACATACTATACTATGACTTTTATACTTTTAGACATACATACCATGACTTTATACTTTAAAACATACTATACTGTAACTTTTACTTTTTTCACATACTTTACTATGACTTTATAACTTTTTCACATAATTATAATTGTGACTTTTACTTTTTTTCTCACATAATTATACTGTGACTTTTATACCTTTTCACATAATATACTATGACCTTTTATATTTTTACAACATACTATACTGTAACTTTTACTTTTTTTCAACATACCTATACTTGACTTTTTAATTCTTTTTCCATAATTATACTGGCTTTTATACTTTTGTCAGCATAACTATACTATGACTTTTATACCTTTTTCACATACTATACTGTGACTTTTATACCTTTTACACATAATTATACTATTTTTTTATTTTTTTTCACATAATTATACCTTTATATCTTTTCACATACTATACAGACTTTATATTTAACATAATACTATGACTATATTTTACAACATACTCACTGACTTTTATTTTTACATACCATAATTAACTTTATATTTAATAACTATACTATGACTCTTTTATTTTACAACATAATTATACTGTAACTTTTACTTTTTCTGACATACTTTACTATATGACTTTATACTTTTTTCTACATAATTATAATTGTGACTCTTTTTATACTTTTTTCTCACATAATATACTGTGACTTTTTTATACCTTTTCTGACATACCATACTATGACTTTTATATTTAAACATAATTATAATTGTAACTTTTTATACTTTTACATACTATACTATGACTTTTAATTCATCACTAAATAGACTTTTATATTTTATGACATACTATACTATGACTTTTTATATTTTACAAACATACCATACTGTAACTCTTTACTTTTTTCTCACATACTCTTTACTATGACTTTTATACTTTTTTTCGACATACTATACTGTGACTTTTTATACTTTTTCGACATACTATACTGTGACTTTTTATACCTTTTCACATACCATACTATGACTTTTTATATTTTACAACATACCATAATTGTAACTTTTATAACTTTTTTCAACATAACTATACTGTGACTTTTATACTTTTTTTAACATACTATACTGTGACTTTTTATACCTTTTGTCAGCATACTATACTATGACTTTTTATAACCTTTCTTCGACATACTATACTGTGACTTTTTTATACTTTTTACTTACATACTATACTGTGACTTTTATACTTTTTCTCACATACTATACTGTGACTTTTATACCTTTCACATACTATACTATGACTTTTTTATATTTTATGACATACTATACCATGACTTTTATATTTTTACAACATACTATAACTGTAACTTTTAAATTTTTCTACATACTATACTATGACTTTTTATATTTTTATGACATACTATACTATGACTTTTTATATTTTACAACATACTATACTGTAACTTTTACATTTTTTTTCGACATACTTTACTATGACTTTATACTTTTTCGACATACTATACTGTGACTTTTTATACTTTTTTCGACATACTATACTGTGACTTTTTATACCTTTTCGACATACTATACTATGACTTTTTATATTTTTACAACATACTATACTGTAACTTTTTATACTTTTTTCAACATACTATACTATGACTTTTTATACCTTTTCGACATACTATACTATGACTTTTTATATCTTTTCGACATACTATACTATGACTTTTTATATTTTTACAACAGACCACTAACTTTTTATATTTATTTCAACATACTATACTGTGACTATTTTCGACATACTATACTGTGACTTTTTATACTTTTTCGACATACTATACTGTGACTTTTTATACTTTTTTTGACATACTATACTATGACTTTTTATACTTTTGTCAGCATACTATACTATGACTTTTTATACCTTTTCGACATACTATACTGTGACTTTTTATACTTTTTACGACATACTATACTGTGACTTTTTATACTTTTGTCAGCATACTATACTGTGACTTTTTATACTTTTGTCAGCATACTATACTATGACTTTTTATACCTTTTTCGACATACTCATAACTGTGACTTTTATACTTTTTTACTAAATACACTATACTGTGACTTTTTATACTTTTTTCGACATACTATACTGTGACTTTTTATACCTTTTCGACATACTATACTGTGACTTTTTATACTTTTTTCAACATACTATACTGTGACTTTTTATACTTTTGTCAGCATACTATACTATGACTTTTTATACCTTTTCGACATACTATACTATGACTTTTTATATTTTTACGACATACTATACTGTAACTTTTTATACTTTTTTCAACATACTATACTATGACTTTTTATACCTTTTCGACATACTATACTATGACTTTTTATATTTTTATGACATACTATACTATGACTTTTTATACTTTTTTCAACATACTATACTGTGACTTTTTTTCGACATACTATACTATGACTTTTTATACTTTTTACGACATACTATACTGACCTTTTAAATTTTTTTCGACATACTATACTATGACTTTTTATATTTTTACAACATACTATACTGTAACTTTTTATACTTTTTTCAACATACTATACTATGACTTTTATATCCCTTTCGACATACCAACAAGAAAGACCTTTTATATTTTATGACATACCTATACTATGACTTTTTATACCTTTTTTCAACATACATACTGTGACTTTTTTCTATATTACCATACTCATGACTTTTATACTTTTTAATTACATACTATACTGACCTTTTAAATTTTTTTCGACATACTATACTATGACTTTTTATATTTTTACAACATACTATACTGACCTTTTACATTTTTTTCGACATACTATACTGACCTTTTACATTTTTTTCGACATACTATACTATGACTTTTTATATTTTTATGACATACTATGACTTTTTATATTTTTACAACATACTATACTGTAACTTTTTATACTTTTTTCAACATACTATACTATGACCTTTTATACCTTTTCGACATACTATACTATGACCTTTTATACTTTTTTCAGCATACTATGACTTTTTATATTTTTATGACATACTATGACTTTTTATACTTTTTTCAACATACTATACTGACTTTTTTTCAACATACTATACTGACTTTTTTTCGACATACTATACTGTGACTTTTTATACTTTTTTCAACATACTATACTGTGACTTTTTATACTTTTTACGACATACTATGACTTTTTATACTTTTTTCGACGTACTATAATGACTTTTTATACCTTTTCGACATACTATACTGACCTTTTAATTTTTTTCAACATACTATACTGTGACTTTTTATATTTTTACAACATACTATGACTTTTTTCAACATACTATACTATGACTTTTCGACTACGACGTTTTACAACCAATTCTACCTCAATTGTTTCCATGACAACCTGCTGTTTATAGATGACATATGTTTTTTAGGGAAATTTACACAACGAATTGAAGACTTTAGGTTCTTTTGGTGAAGTCATGATATCTGTTTGACACAAATCACTTCTTTAAAATTAGTTTTCCAGACAAACTTTATTCATTACATACAGTTTACTACACCATTAAAACCGGTTGTGTGACCCACAATGCACTGCTCTCTTCACGATTTGAGTGGCGGAGCGTCGTCTCTGAGCGGACTGAAGGCATCGATCTCAGTAACGAGCCTCTCGGCAACGGCTCGGCTGTTGGCGGCCACGATTCGTCGGGACATCAAGTCCAACTCTCCTCCTGAACACAGAAAGGCTCAGAGTCACTCTATTACATCATCTCAGTCAGTCTCTGTTACATCATCTCAGTCAGTCTCTGTTACATCATCTCAGTCAGTCTCTGTTACATCATCTCAGTCAGTCTCTGTTACATCATCTCAGTCAGTCTCTGTTACTACATCATCTCAGTCAGTCTCTGTTACATCATCTCAGTCAGTCTCTGTTACATCATCTCAGTCAGTCTCTGTTACATCATCTCGGAGTCACTCTCTATTACATCATCTCAGAGTCACTCTCTATTACATCATCTCAGTCAGTCTCTGTTACATCATCTCAGTCGGTCAGTCTCTGTTACATCATCTCGGAGTCACTCTCTATTACATCATCTCAGAGTCACTCTCTATTACATCATCTCAGAGTCACTCTCTATTACATCATCTCAGTCAGTCTGTTACATCATCTCAGAGTCACTCTCTATTACATCATTTCAGAGTCAGTCTCTGTTACATCATCTCAGAGTCAGTCTCTATTACATCATCTCAGAGTCAGTCTTTGTTACATCATCTCAGAGTCAGTCTCTATTACATCATCTCAGAGTCAGTCTCTGTTACATCATCTCAGAGTCAGCCTCTATTATATCATCTCAGAGTCAGGCTTTCACTCAGCGACAACTAAAAAGCAGCGATGGTAACGTCAAATACAAACACTCCACAGCGACTCTAGGGGGCGCTGTTTGGCAAAAATGTAAACTGCATATTTAATGTGGGGCTTCATGGACTCTGTGTTTAGCTTTTTTTAAATGTTTAATTTCATGATTCTGTCTCTGGTATCCAGAGGCTACTGAGCTGAACCACGTCTTTACCGTCCACGTCCATCAGGACCCCCCCGGCCTCGGACACGATCAGCGAGCCAGCGGCCACGTCCCAAACGTGGATCCCCATCTCGTAATACGCCTCCACACAGCCGGACGCCACCAGACACATGTTGACCGCCGCCGTGCCAGCACCGCGCACGCTGGAAACACACCAGAACACAGGAACACTGTTACAGAGACAGTACTACTGCAGTATCAGCAGCTTTACTGCAGTATCAGCAGTATTACTGCAGTATCAGCAGCTTTACTGCAAAATCACCCTTCAAACACACAACTATGGTTACAGAGACAGTATTACTGCAGCATCAGACAGACAATATTTATACGGAGACCGTAATACTGCTGTATCAGCAGTATTTCTGCAGTATCAGCAGTTTTACTGCAGTATCAGCAGTACTACCGCAGTATCAGCAGTATTACTGCAGTCTTACCCATGGACGGGGATGCAGAGGATGTTCTTCAGGCTGGAGAAGATCTTCTCTACAACTTCAGGGTCTCTGCTGGATCCAAACTCTGTGGCGATCATCGACTGCTTCACGTCTGACCCAAACAAACACATCACACTTAGCTTAATTAGATTAATGTGATTAGTGATGAGTTAAGTGTGTGATTAATGTGATTATTGATGAGTTAAGTTTGTGATTACTGTGATTATTGATCAGTTAAGTTTGTGATTACTGTGATTATTGTGATTATTGATGAGTTAAGTGTGTGATTAATGTGATTAGTGATGAGTAAAGTGTGATTGCTGCTGATTAATGTGATTATTGATGAGTTAAGTGTGTGATTAATGTGATTATTGATGAGTTAAGTGTGTGATTGCTGCTGATTAATGTGATTATTGATGAGTTAAGTGTGTGATTACTGTGATTAATGTGATTATTGATGAGTTAAGTGTGTGATTAATGTGATTATTGATGAGTTAAGTGTGTGATTGCTGCTGATTAATGTGATTATTGATGAGTTAAGTGTGTGATTATTGTGATTAGTGATGAGTTAAGTGTGTGATTATTGTGATTAGTGATGAGTAAAGTGTGTGATTAATGTGATTATTGTGATTATTGATGAGTAAAGTGTGTGATTATTGATGAGTTAAGTGTGTGATTATTGTGATTAGTGATGAGTAAAGTGTGATTGCTGCTGATTAATGTGATTATTGATGAGTTAAGTGTGTGATTGCTGCTGATTAATGTGATTATTGAGGAGTTAAGTGTGTGATTAATGTGATTAGTGATGAGTAAAGTGTGATTGCTGCTGATTAATGTGATTATTGATGAGTTAAGTGTGTGATTAATGAGATTATTGATGAGTTAAGTGTGTGATTGTGATTATTGATGAGTAAAGTGTGATTAATGTGACTATTGTGATTATTGATGAGTAGTTGATTAATGTGATTATTGATGAGTTAAGGTGTGATTAATGTGATTATTGATGAGTTAAGGTGGATTAATATATTGATGAGTTAAGGTGTGATTATTGTGATTATTGATGAGTAATGGTTGATTAATGTGATTATTGATGAGTAAAATGTGATTAATGTGATTATTGATGAGTTAAGTGTGTGATTAATGTGATTATTGATGAGAAAAGTGTGATTAATGTGATTATGATGGTAAAGTGTGATATTGATGGTAAAGTGTGTTATTGATGAGTGTGTGATTAATTATTATTGATGAGATTTATATTGATGAGTTAAGGTGATTAATTGATTATTATGAGTAATGTGTGATTAGTGATTATTGATGAGTAAAGGGATATTGATGAGTTTATTATGTATATTGATAAAGTGTGTATATTGATGAGTTATGTGGATTAATTGATATTATGAGTTAAGTGTGTGATTAATTGATTATTGATGAGTAAAGTGTGTGATTAATGTATTGATGAAAGTGATATTAGATTATTGTGATTAATGATTATTGATGAAGTGTGGATTAATTGATATGAGTTGTGGTGATTATTGTGATTATTATGAGTAGATAATGATTATTGATAGTGATTGTATTATTATGTATTATATATATTATAATAGTATTATGAGTATATGTATATTATAGTAATGATTATT
>NW_024375752.1:22500-25037 GCF_010015445.1 Perca fluviatilis
CAATAAACAGAGAACTCTGCTGTGTCACACCGCTCAGAGCAAAACCTGTTTTAACTGTCTGTAATCTCAGAGGCTTTTATTCTGAAAAATCTGCACACAAAACAGACAGAGAGACAGACAGAGAGACAGACAGACAATGAGAGACAGACACAGAGACAGACAGACACAGAGAGACAGACACAGAGACAGACAGACACAGAGACAGACAGACACAGAGAGACAGACAGACACAGAGAGACAGACACAGAGACAGACCGACACAGAGAGACAGACAGACGGACACAGAGAGACAGACAGAGAGACAGACAGACAGACAGGCAGACAGACCCCCCACCTCTCCAGCTCTGCGTGCGAGGGCGACAGCGTGGTCCATGGCGTTCTGCCAGTCGTCGGCCATGTTGGAACAGCTGTAGCTCCTTATAAGGACGAAAAATCATCTTCAGCAACATGGAATCATCTCATTTAGATCAGAGATTAAATCATCTTCAGCAACATGGAATCATCTCAGATCAGAGATTAAATCATCTCAGCAACATGAAATCATCTCAGATCAGATATTAAATCATCTTCAGCAACATGGAATCATCTCAGTTAGATCAGAGATTAAAAGATTAATTATATTGATATTAAAGTCTCTGGTCAGGGAGCTAACAGAAGACTGCTGCTGGTAGTCATGTGTCTAGTCAGATGTTTAATTAAGGATCAAAAGTGCAATAATAGATATTTTAGACATTTGACCGTTGATTTGGAGCTATCGTGATGAATATGTTGTTAGTTTTAAAGTTAATGAAGTATATTTTATAAATTGTCCGTTGCATCTACCTGACAAATATAAATCTGATCTTTCTGAATTCTGCATATTTTGGGATGTTTTCAGAGAGTTGATGCACATTTGTTTTAATGTCAGATTGTTCAGAATTGATGTATTTCATGTATTTGGGTTATTTTAGGGTTAAATTACAAAGTCAAGATATAATTTTTTACTATAAAGGAAATTATTTGGGTAAATGAAGTGTTTTCGTTGTGAATCTTTTAATTTTATTTGGTAAATTGTAAATCCATAAATGTAAATAGTCTGAAAGAAAACCAAATATTCACCAATTTAACAATGACATGAAAGTATATTTTGAAACTTTAAAAGCACTCTGAACATTTACAATGTCCCCCTTTTTGTTCATTTCTGTATGTTTGCATTTCCTGTTTTCATTTAATTGTTGTATCTTTACCGTAGACTGTAACAGTCTATGATCTTTACTTGATAAAAAAAACAGCACATCGCAGTTTCCTAGGATGGAGAGGATAAGTCCCGCCCTACTCTGCCTCTGATTGGCTGGTCCTCGGTACCTTCTGTGGTTTGATTGGTTAGAGCAGCGCGGACATGCCTTCGCCGTTCTAAACTCTCTTTTCCTGTTTAAAAAACTCCTAAATAAACACAAATAAAGACATGTATTGAGCCGTATTAACCCATAGTATTAACCGATAGGACGTGATGACGTGTCAGAGAGCCGTAAGCTGTGCGCGCGGTCCCGCTGTGTGTCTATGTGTGTGTGGTTACGTTAAAACAGCCGGTTTGTGAACGGAGTCTGGTGTGACGGAGTCAAACACAGCAGCTGAACACCGCGGAGTTTGTCTCGGAGGTCTAATGTGAAGAAGAGCCGCTTTTACCGGAACCAACACGGTAACAACACAAGGAAACAACATTACCGTCTTCAAACTCAAATACATCTTACCGGATAATCCTCCGCTGCTGCTATGGATCAGCGGCTCCGCGCACTTCCGGGTTCCTCCTCCTCCCTCTCAGGCATGCGCAGAGTGCTGCTGCCTCCTGCTGGAGGACTACAGACAGAGCAGCTTCCTGCTGCTAAGTGACGAGACCGGGTCCGTGTAACGCTCATCAGTTCAATTCTCTAAGCACAAACGGACTTTTGGAAAAACAGAAACATGGGTTCAAATATCCAATTTTTCATTTTTTTCCCACCTTGACAAATAAAAACTTGAATCTTTAAACAGTTTTTCCAATTTTCTGTTTTTTTATTCAGAGGATCAGACATTTAGAAAATTACAAAATTGCGTCTGGGCTCCAATTATTCACAATACTGCATGCAGTTAATGAGCTGCATATTCCCCAAACTAGAGGGAGAGAACACCATGGCTTATTATTCACAATACTGCATGCAGTTAATGAGCTGCATATTCCCCAAACTAGAGGGAGAGAACACCATGGCTTATTATTCAATACTGCATGCAGTTAATAGAGTAAAGAGGGAGAGAACACCATGGCTTATTATTCAATACTGCATGCAGTTAATAGAGTAAAGAGGGAGAGAACACCATGGCTTATTATTCAATACTGCATGCAGTTAATAGTAGAGTAAAGAGGGAGAGAACACCATGGCTTATTATTCAATACTGCATGCAGTTAATAGTAGAGTAAAGAGGGAGAGAACACCATGGCTTATTATTCAATACTGCATGCAGTTAATAGAGTAAAGAGGGAGAGAACACCATGGCTTATTATTCAATACTGCATGCAGTTA